>NW_009715728.1:361-75189 GCF_000703405.1 Apaloderma vittatum | reverse complement strand
CGGCATCTGAAGGCACGCGTGTAAATAGCACCATAGTCCTATCACAGTGTTTTTGCCTTGTGTGTGTTCTCACGTGGTGTGATGTGACACGCCCGCTGTATATACTCCACCCCTGCCATGCAGCGTGCCTGTGCACGGACACACATGTACGCGTTCCTGGATAAGAAAAAGGTGGGGGGAAAGCATGCGTGGTATTTTAGGAATATGATGTAAAACCGTTTTGTAACATAGAACGCAGAAGGGAGCAGTTTCCTTAACATGTGCATAGAGAATTAAAACAAGAACAGCTGTGGAAAGGCTGTAAGTGAAAGTTAAGGAAGAATTATCAACATATTATGTGGATCTATGTACACATCTAAATACATACGGATACCTTGAAATATTAGGATTAAAAACCTCCTGAGTGGATTTCATTGCTTTTTCAGTAGGTGTCACTATAGCTCCAAAAGAGCCCAGATTGTCACTCATCTGGCTATTGTTTTCCAAAGGATTGAATCATAGAATCGTATCAGCTGGAAGAGACCTAGAAGATCATCGACTCCAGCCTTTGTCCCAGCCCTATCAACCTGTTAAACGATTCCCCCCAACGCAACATCCACTCGTCTCTTGAACACCTCCAGAGATGGTAACTCGGCCACCTCCCTGGGCAGCCTGTTCCAATGGCTGACAACCCTCTCAGTGCAGAAATTCTTCCTAATATCCAATCTGAACCTCCCCTGGCACAATTTAAATCCATTTCCCCTCATCCTATCACTCTCCACTGGGGAGAACAGACCAACTCCTGCCTCTCTACAACCTCCCTTCAGGTAGTTGTAGAGAGCGATGAGGTCTCCCCTCAATCTCCTCTTCTCTAGGCTAAACAGCCCCAGATCCCTCAGCCTTTCCTCAATAAGACTTAGGTTCTAAGCCCTTTACCAGCTTGGCAGCCTGCCTCTGTACCCTCTCCAGCACCTCAATGTCCCTCTTGGAGTGAGGTGCCCAATCCTTACCACGAAGTTCATTGCATCACTTTTCTGCAGAAGCGCACGAACTAATCTGATCTGTTCCGACAGTTGGAACGACTCCTGCGCTCAAAGGACTCAAATTATCGCTGCATACATCTGCGCAAAGACTGGACTTGCCTTTCCTCTTACTTCCTAAAAGTACATGGTGAGTGTCTTGCTGCTGTCACCCACCTGAGCCAGCGTGGTACAGGCAGATCAGCAACCCTTTGGCTGCCTGCCTGCTGCGAATGGGTTTTTCCAGGGCCACACTTAACAGGAGCAACGCTCGGCCTGTAGTATGTGGGATTCACAAGGGAACTAAGAGCAGAATCACCCGACTGTTAAAAATACAGTGCTTAGCATTTGCCTGTGGGGCACAGGCAAAAAAAAAAGCACATTAGGTTACTTTTTGTTTGCTTCCAGGTTCCTGAGGTAGCTCTTCCATCCACAGAAGTGCAAAGTTCTTGTGCATAGACTTGGTAACAGGATTACCCCTGACAATCCCCTAAACCTGGTGACCCCCTATCTAATTCCATATACCCCCAAATCTGGTCTAGGAGCATCATGTCAGTCTGGAAGTGGGGAAAATTAGTGTTTGCTCTCAACTCTGTTGTTAATCATCTGTTTCATACATGCAAATTAAGTTTACCTGTTAATTTTCTTTAAGTCTCGGGATTTTACATCTTGTTAAATCACATCCCCACCCTGTATTTCCTGTTTAGATTCTAAGCAGTTGGGGAGAAAGACCTATTTTACATGTTCACACTGTGATTAAAACAACAGGTTCCCTTACCACAGAAGATTGATGATGTATGTCAACAGTGACTCATCCGAAGATTTGTTTTAAGATTGAGGGATTAGCAATAATAAGCATCATATTGTCTCCTTTGTTGATACCTAAGGATGCATCATCTCTTTCCAACTGATTTACAATATAACAAAATTCAAAATTTAGTATCCCATGTCTGTGAAATGTGAGGGAGAGAATGTCTCAGATGGAGGCTGCACTTAAACTTCTAATTACACCTAAGCCTTACAAGGACATCTGTCCCACTGCACTCCTTCACCATGTTCTCTGCTGAGAAAGCAAAGAGCATCTATAGAGACTGAGGGTAAAAGTGCGCAGGTCACTAACCACTTCTATGCTCATGGAAGAGGAACAGTCAGTGCTGGAAAAACGGTCTCACTGTTGAGGCAGCCACTTGAAAACTAACATGCCGGAAGCAGGCATTTCTTAAACATAATCAACAACTTGCCTTTCATATGAGGAAATTCATGCTAATAAATTTTGTCTTAGTTCTTGCAAAGTAGTTATTACAAAGAAATTAAAAAGCAAAAGTCACTATCAGTCACTTTGTAATGTTGGAAGATTGGCAGACGTACTGCAGAGTATTCAGTGACAGGCAGTGGGGAACAAAGTCTTGAATTTTGGTTGCCTTTGAGCTTAATTTGTTTCTATTTTTAATCAAATTAACAGAAATAATAAAGTCTAAGAACCTATTAACAGGTGACACTCTCCACGATGTGCTGCAAAATTTTAATTCCAATGAATTCATGTGAAAATGTCATTTCAGTTGATTATGGCCCACTTACTGTATACTCAACAAATAAGAACCTCCTGGCTTTACTGGACCCTCATAAAAACCTCTTGTTGCTTAACCACCTGCACTGGTGTGGACAGGTTAGCAAGCCCTCCTCCTTACTGGAGTAATCTCTCAGAGGTATCCTTACAGACTTGATTGGAAGAGGCATGTCCAAAAGGATTCGTGCTACTCAGTCGTACCTTGCCCCAGTGATTTGCAGCTCTACCAGAGACAAATATGTTCTTAAATGTCTGATGTTTAATGTACAGTGGGGTCTACACGGTGTGCTAATATTGCCATAATTTACTGTTTGAGCAATTGTTGCATCAAATGCTGCGAAGGGATGCAAACTTACTATCTCCTGAGTGTGCAGTTATGTGGTGTACAGCATTCTTGCACCTCTCCTAGACTGGCAGTTTGGTTGTAAATGGGATTCTATTTCTTTCAGGGGAAAAAAAATCAGTATCTTAAGAGCTATTTAAATGGTTGCAGGCAATCAGCACATGTCATATCCACCCCCTTCCCAAACTTACTCATACATTTAGATATCCATTCAAACAAGCCATTATATTTTTGTTTAAAATCACACCAGCTAAAATAATTGTCCAAAACACAGTATTTCTTTAATTTCAAAATTTATACAAGTTTAGAAATCAATATACCACCACACAAAGTAGAGAAAGGAAGATATGTTCAGCAACATTTAACTATATTATAACAATGTTCAAATATGTTTAAATTTTACATACTATTGCAGGACTTTTTAATATAAATAATTAATGATTGATGAGGAGATACAGAGAATACCATTACTTCTTTATTATCCAATGCAATATTTAGCTTCTAAAAAATAATGGAATATTGGTGAAATGCTGTATATAGTTCATATGAGCTCAGTTTCCATTAAAAATCCTAAAATAAGATGGGAACATTGACAAAGTGAACAAGACCTCATTAATCATTAAAGTTAATAAATAGAAACCTGTCAAAACATTACAGTGAACTGTGTTATTTGCACTCCATTTCTCCCTTTCTCTGTATAGATACAGTTCCATAAGTTTTAAAGTTTGGAGTAGTTTTGTTTATTTGTTTTCCCAGATGGGTGTTAAATAGAAGCTTTAAACTATGGTGGGGAAATTACTTTTCTTTAATTTGATCTTCAAAATATTGTAATATCAACCAAATAAAAACTTTCAGGTTTTTTTTTCTCCCCATCAAAAGCTGAGTCCCAGCAGTGAGCACTCTACTGAGCTTTTGAACTTTGTACAATAAGAATAAAGATAGCAAGAATAATGGAGCTAAACATGGGAGCTCCTAAAGGCAGGAGGCAAGTTTATTCCATTTTTCACCCTGAGTATGTCTTTATTTTTGTTTACAGCAGCTGCACAGTTCTTAACTCCTTGTGCTATGAATAAAAACAGATGACGTGAAAGCATTAGAAGACATGGGTCTGGTATACCTGACAGTTTAATGCAAATTTAGTCTTTTAGCTCAGTTTACTTTGTCATTAAAGCACTTACAGACACTAAGACATGGGCTCATATTCTAGTCTCTACATAGGATGCCAGAAATGCTCAGCTGGACCTGTCCTATTGATGCTGTCTGTCATGGACTGAGGTGACAGTGTGGCTCTCCCTGCCCTGGCTCCAAGTCCCATGAGGGAGTTTCGTTTGATTCCCAGGTTGCCAGACCAGATAGAGGTGCTGGCTGATTCTTCTATTTTGTGTTGATATTTACAGCAAGGTTAAGTGGCAGCTATTTTAAAACAAATTCTGTGGATGTAGTATCACCAGTCACAGATCTGGGTCTGAAGCATCTCTTCTGGAAACAGAGCGCTCATCTCACCTGGAAGGAGAGGTTTAATTTCTGTAGGACCAGGGGTACTTCATCCCTTTGTTTCACAGCTTTCATTTGGTTTTCAAGGAGAAAAAAAAATAATAAAAAAAGTTGTCCTCTTGATGGTTTTTACATGTCAAACACTGGGGTTGTGCTTCTCACTTAGGTTATGGTGCTTCTCACTCAGGTTGTGGTTCTTCTCTAAGAGCTGCTCAGTGTGGCCAAAGCAGAAGGTGGGACTGCCCTGCCCCACACATGAGGTCAGTAAAGGCCGCCCCAACAAGGGACACGCACAATTGCAGGTAAATGCTAAACCCAACAAATAACAGTCTTGTAGACTTATAAATGGCTGTGAACAGAATCACAGAATCATAGAACGGCCTAAACTGGAAGGGACCTTAGAGATCATTTTAACCCAGCCTCCATGCCGCCAGGGAGGCCACCTCTCGACTAGATCAGGCAACACATGGGGACCGAACGGGAATTGAACCCGTGACCTTAGCGTTACGCTCTACTGACTGAGCTAACCGGCCTACTTTCAGTAATTTTGAAGGACACCAGGTCTTACCTTATTTCAAATCACTATTCAAAATGGTATTTAGGTTAAAGAATTATTAGCATTTAGCTTATATATTTTTTCTTTTTTTTTGTTGGTGTTTGTTGAGACAACACATAGGACAACTGGAGGAAATTGAGATAGACTATTTTTCATGTGAAATGACTGATTTCAGTTACAAAGCCTAATATGTGTTGCCTGAAAGATGAGAAACATTCTAGAACCATTTAAATTTATGTGAACAACAAATTAGGATTTGATTAAGCATCCATTCTTCTGTACCCACAGCAACATGCTGTGATGCATGAACCTACTGATAAATGTGATATATGAGGTCATTTCACTACTTCCAGCTACTCATTTTCTCTTTGTGCAGACGCAGACATCTGAGTTCATATCTGATTCTGCGGAACACAGGTACGTATGTGAGGTTCGTCATATGTTGTGGATGACATCTGAATGATTTGTCCAACTTGATATAACTTAACACATTGATCCATTTAAGCCAGCTGCACTGTACTACACGTTGCATGGGAAGTGTTATTTTTAACTCTGCCTTTTTCACATTATTTACTTTTTTTTTCCCCAAGAATTACTCAGTAGTTTCTCAGGACTTACCCTGATTTTTCCCATCTAACAGGCATGCAGTACTACAGACAGTTAGGTACATGACGTATTATTTCCAATGGGCTGTTGTAGCAACTTGAAGACATCTGAAATCATGAACACAGAGGACCAGGAGATACAGCAGAAACCAACTTCAGGCAGCTCAATAAGGTAAAGCAAACTTGCTTCACTGCACATAGTGGCATACCAAAATCTGGGGGGTTTTTATTGCATGGATAACACTTTACAGCTATCGCTTATTTGCCACTTGATATTTAGAATATAAAAATAGTATATACAATTCTAAGTCTGTGTGTGGGTACAATACGCCATAGATACTTTATAGCTCTAATTCTGCAAGTATACTACATTTTTACATAAGTTCCAATAAAGGTAACTCTTTTTGTCCAGTTACATAAATTTGCCTAAATAGTTTGCTGAGTTGTGGGCTAGAGAATGCATCTGATTATTTATCATCAAAATAACAAGAAACTACGTAAGAAAATGAAGATTAGCTCAGAATCTCTATCCAGGCTAGTATTCTGACTCTGGAAATGGCTTATGGTGAATACTTTAAAAAAAAAAACAACCCAGAAGGAGGGCAGGAAAAGCCTAAATGACACCTCACCTGCGTATCCTCAAGTCTTATGGCAAAACGCAGTTTGAGAAGTCTGAGCCTCATCTTTGAGTTTTAACTCTTGAAACAAGAAGGTGGCACGCATCCTTCCATCCATATTCCAGGCCTAGTATAGAGGAATCTCTTCTTGCACAGACAATTAATTCACTTCATCCTAACGGTTTAAGGAATTCTAGTTTGGTTTTGTAACCAGTATGTACCCTGGCATGTCAGTGGAGCTACTGTGTTATATAAAGTTTATGTAGTCTGACCTTACCTTAGTCCATGGTATTCTGCCTCTGCAAGAGCGATCTTTCTGCCTTTAGTATCTTGGTGGCTTTCAAACGTTTCAAACTGATTAAGGCAACACTGAGGTCTGTTTAATTGCTGCACTTGTCTCCTTTGAAGTGAAATACTGTGATTTATATTTCACAGTCAACATAGCAGACCTTTATAAGATTTTGGACACATATTTCTAAATTTGGCAACAACAAAAACAACAATTTAAGCAGAACTATTTATTAAGTGCCAGTGTAAGTTTTCAGTTTAGTCTTCAAATTCTAAAAATAAAAATGAGGATTCTACCAGAATTGCTGACAAACCTTAACTCTAATGGTCTGATCATTCCTGTATGATTTAGTGCCAAAGAATACATTTTCACTGCTTCCTTGATGTCAAAGTGGTATTTCTATATTTATAAAATGATGGGCCTTACAGAAGCTGAACTGTTTTCTGCAAATGGAACCCTAACGGCTCTTACTGATTCCTTTAAAAAAGGAAGACGCTACTTCCTTTTCTTTGCTACAAGCACGTATATGGTTATTTTATTTGGCTATTGATGTTTTGGGGTCTGTACAACATTATATTTTTACTAAAACTTAAGGGATCCTAACAGTCATATCATTCTATCTTTTTAAAAAAAGTTCATCAATCTCTTTAAAAATAACAGACTGCCAGCTGTTGGAAACCACTCCCCTATTCCTAGAAGTGCTGTTTACTAAAATAATCCATCCCATTTATGCAAACTTGGTATTGTTATAAATATCAGTAAAGAAGGAGATTTTATTTTAGCCACCAATTTGCCCTCCTGACTTTAGGCTGAAAACCTTCAATTTTATAAACTAAAAACATTCCACAAGAATCTATTGCAGGTTATGAGGTAAAAAACACATCTACACCGACTTTTTATTGCCTGAAAAAGAAATACTTACACTTCATAATTAAAACTAAACAAGGCACATAACAGACAAAAATTAAATTGTAATATGTACACACATTAGACCGGATAAACAGCAAACATATTATAATACTGCATTAATTGTATGCATATATGAATTCCAGAACCCCCAAAATGTTGTGTACATTAATTCAAAGGATAAATAAGTGCTAATATAAGACAGAGAATTTCTTAGTGTAAACAACACCACAGGCTTTTAATAGGCATTTAGGCCAACTTAGAAAAACCATGTATTGCCTTTCACACTCCATACCACTTTATTTTAATAGTACTGTATTCACATATACAATTTCAAGATAGTATAAAAAATTACGAATCTAAGAAGCTTTCCTCACACTCAACAAAAACAGGCTGCAGACATTCTAAGGATTTTCCGTTCACTTTTACAGGGCCACTGGCTGAAGACATACGGATTCGTCTGGGAGTTCTTCCTCAAAGCAGTGCAAGAGTCCTTAAATGCAAAAAATCAAATTAGTCATAACTGCTCAAGTTTACTAGTAAAGACTTTTGTGCCCAATTTCAATTTTGATTTTCGATTCACACTAGCATGATGTTGAAGTTGTCATCCTTGCCTGCCATCGATGAGAAAGATAATGAGCCCTCTGGTTTGAAAGGCAAGTGACAGATAGCAAGGAGTGTTTCTGAACATGAAGCATTTCATTGCACTCACAGCATCACATGATTTGTCCTTCAGATTTTGCTTATGTATTTCTGGATCCAGAGTATGCCAACATTAAAAACCAAAAAATATATGACTTGTTCTGTATGAATGTTCAATGTATTTTCTTGAAGCATGCTGATCAGGTTTTTAAAAAAGACAGCTGAGTTATACTAGGACTAACTTCTGGCAACTGTATTTACTGGCACCAGAGAAAATTACAGTTCCTCACTAAAGTACTGCTTACATGAGGACTTGTGGCTTGCCATCTTTCTAAGACAGGCTGTGGCCACTAAAAAAACCCCGAAACATGCACAGCTGCTCATACTCTCATTTTTTTTTTAAAAAAAATAATTCCTCCCACTGGCCAAGTGCATCGTTAAGCAGTCTCGTCTGTTCCACTTTTCTCTGTGGACTGACAAGCAAAGTCTCTCTTCCACCACTCCCTCCGTCCTTTCCACACCCCCCTCTCCCAGTTACCCTCAGTCACATCCCCACAAAGTCTGATGAGTCCCTGGTAACAGGCTCTCAGGCGATTGTCTTCAGCACTTCCTGACTTGTGGAGCTGCGATGAAGAAGTCCACCACCTCGTCTGTGTGGCCAAGCCACAGAACCATGGTCTGTCTTGAACACAAACGTTTCATGTGGGTTCTCCTCCTTGACAAATCATTTGTCCGTTGATAAAGACAAGGGCCACATCCTCCATTAACCTCAGGGTAAGCTGTAGCACGCACTCATAGTGAAGTTCCAGTGCAATCTCAGATTTTCAGGACTCAGTGATTCCCCCAAAGAAAATTTTTACATGAAACATGAGATGTGGTCAAACAGTTAGGGACGATGAAATCTGAAATGATAAATCATTGTAAAACTTAGAATTATATTATTTCAACTGTCAATGGCACTGACCTTCATTCTGCTCTCAGAGCTGTTTACTTTCGCTGCCTGAATAGATTTATTCCTGGGTTTATGGGTTAAGTGGGATTAGAGTCAGCCCTATTATCCCTTGCTGTCCATCTCTCTCTCCTAGAAAACCAAATAGGGCTATGGTGTGGCTCAGGCACTGGTGTATGTCTGTCTATCCATTAACCTCTTACTGTGGTCCCTGGCACAGTTTTGCTTGGGTCAAACAGTGCTTTTCCAGACACTGCCTGGGCATGGCTGGGATTAGCACAGGCCAACAGGCAGACTGGGTATGGAGGGACATCACTCTGTTTTGAGGTGGGGAGGAAAGGGTAACTGCATGACTTCAAGCTGTGCCAAGCCTGCTGGTCTCAGGGATGGAGAACAGTCTCCAGTCTGTTTTGTTTGCCAATATTTTTTTAGCCACAACTGCATCTGCTATTTGGGAACAGCATCAATAAATCAGAAAAGATTTGCTAAGTCAAAAAACTTACATTTCTGGTTTTTTTTAATCCTTGTGCAAAATGAGGCTAACAAAAATTCTGGATTTTTCACAGTAAGCAACAAATTTGATAGCACTACATATATTTTATTCCTGTTAACAGAAGCCAACTGTGGCACATGAAGGCCCAAACAAACCTCACAGATTGCCTGTATGACGGATAGAGAGGTGGGTGGCTCCAAAGGTTGTTGATAACCTTTTCTAGAGTAAGTTAGGAGCCTACAGCAACTGAAATTCTAGCTCAGCTTAAATGGAATGAATCTCTCTGTCACCATACTCCTAAATCTCTGTTTAAATGGCTTAAAAACTGCATCTATATGTGAAGTAATAAAAGATGCAGCAACTTAAAAAAAAAGCATATGTAATGATGCACCTAACACAGTAGATTTACTTAGGTTTTTGTTTGACACATTTTCCCTTAACAGCTCCAGAGAAGAGAAAAGAAAACAAGCCACACATTACACCTGTCATGTGGTACAGAGATGCATTTCTCGAACACAGGAGGTACGCAAAAAAGCTGACATTCACAAGTATGCAGCTCATTTGCTAAAGGAGGGTATAGCACACTGCCAAAAAGACACAGGGCTTTTGTATTTGTGTAGAACAACAATGTATTGGACTATATATAGCATTTCCATTAGAAGCACGCTATAAACATCTACTGATATCCTCTTCCCAAACCTTCATTTATTTCTCTATTTTTAGAAACTCAGTTTCTTGGATTCTGTTAGGAAATAGCAGAAGGAATCAGTCTAGATGACTAGGAGTAGAAAAACAGTTCAATTGACAGTCATTACAGTAAATGATGAACAATAAAAACCAGTGGTTTTTCTTTCCCAAGTTTAATTTCAAATTTTAAACAACCCAAAGATATTGTAAATACTCATTATAATACTAAAGTGTCTTACATTGAATATGCAATAATATAAGAAACTATATGCTATAAGCTATTTTTGTTTAATAAGCATCTTCCTTGTCTCATTCTATCACAGAATGTCATGAATAAGCCTTTGTTAACCAGTTGCCAATGCAAATGCCTTTTGGTTTGTATTATCTCAGTGATCTCCTTGAAAAAAAAAAAAAAGATGAATAATTCATTCTCTGGCTTCAGACTTTTGCCTACGGTTTCCTTAAAACAATTCACTTCTGTTGTATAAATCCAAATGTAGTGGTGAACTACATGATTTTTAATGAGAGGTCCCAGAGGAAATGGAATCTCTTTTTATTTTCAAAATTGCAGTTGACTTAAAACATCTGGAGCTAATTCTGTTCTTAATTAGATTTTTCTAGTGTTACTCTGCTGACTTCTGTGCGGTGGCTCCACAATATGGCCCATGAAAAAACCAAAAGGTGAAGGGGGAACAGAGATGGCCTCATTTCCCCAGGTCAAAATTCTTCCAGGATAAAATCATTGCCTATATCACAATTTAGCTATGTCTACTTTTTTACTCCATTTGCTAAGGCTCTCCTCAAAAAAAATTTCTCTTTTTAACCGGTTTGTCACTCCACTGGATTCCCTACATTTTTGGTTCATCCTTCAAGAATCTAACCATAACTGGCCTTAACAGTTTTCAATTCTCATTAAAAACATACCCGTTTCCTTTTGTATGACTCACGCTTATCTGTACTTAGGCTTCTGTATTGCAGTGCAACTCAAGAAACGTAACAACCTAAGCAGAGGATTGCACTCCATCTCTCTCAGTGCACAGCCAGGTTTCTATTCCTGCTCATTTTCCTTCTCTGCCTTAGGATGCTTATTTTTCAAAAGTAATATTCCTATATACTCTGAAGACAATACACTACCTACTAGCTGAGGAGAAGATGACGTCAGAAACCAAATGAAAATACACACATCCATGTTTGAAAAGGACACTTTCCAATGGTCAGAATGTAACATTAGATTAAACTCCTGCCTCCTAGTTCATAACCTGGCTCAGGTTTTCTGTGTCTGAAACTGGTCTGATTTTTTGAAAATTGATTTATTCATGCTATAGCTATAGTGAATTGAGTTTACAGTATTATAAAAAAATAAATCCATGTTTTTTGGGGCAAAACCACACTGAAGTTGTGAAATGAAGCGATGAACTAGGAGATGCCAGAAATCACTGAACACCCATCTCCCATTGTGAATTCTCCTTCTGATACTCTGCAATTAGAGGGAGGATTCACACTCACTTGCATCCTGAGTTTTATTGAAACAGTGGCAGGAAATGGAAGTGACCCAGTCCCAGGCAACTGTTTTTATGTGACTTAACTCTGTGTGGAAGTGATGACAGTGATACTATATATGCAATGTGGGCTGATCCTGACTTTGCTTCTGCGGGGCAATTTTCAGACTTCAGAACTTCAGAAAAATACAAGGCCACGGGGATGGCAAAGAGCGCCTCCCTCCCCCTAGGAGTAAACTCTGTCATATCTGAAATCCTGCTAAAAAAATGTAGATAATGCAGAGCTCTTTAAATAATAATGCTTCAGACAACATCTTGGTATTATCCAAAACAGAGAACAAACCAAACCCACATTAACACTGCAACAGGGTAGGTTTAGACTGAACATTAGGAAAAAAATTTTCATAGAAGGAGTAGTCAGACATTGGAACAGGCTGCCCAGGGAGGTGATTGAGCCACCATCCCTGGATGTGTTTAAAGGTCCTTTAGATGTGGTGTTGGGGGATATGGTTTAGGGGTGAGCTTTGTCAAGTAGGGTTAATGGTTGGACTCTGATCCCAAGGGTCTTTTCCAACCTGAACAATTCTATGAAGCAGCAAACAAGGAATATTAGAATCTGTTTTGTTCCCCAGAAACTGCTGCCAGAAGCCTAAGTGACCCTTAAGAAGCTCCTCAAAACACTAGTGAGCTTTTCTGAACTTCAACGCATCATCTAGTTTTTACTTATCAAATGCATGTACAAAAATGTGTATTTCCATGAGCAAGGGAGTACTGCCAGAAAAGGACCCCTCTTTTTTTGTGTAAGAAATACCAAGTTCTTTCAAAGGATTATTTTTAGATTTCCCAAACAACATCTTTCTATGTAGCAACCGGTCTCACTGCAGTCACCTTCACTGCTGCATCAACTACCCAATTTCAGGGATGGCACCAGCAAAACTGCAATCCCAGCAGACTCAGTGGTGGGATTCAGGCAGGATTCATGGTCAGAATCTACACAACTGCAGAGGACTTTCAGAAACACAGAGGATTGCTGTCATACCCACTTCTCCAACTTATGCAAGAAAAGGGATTCACCCACCTGGTAAATTGCCGACTTTCCTCATGCACTTCCATTTCTGTGCTTTTAAATTCATTCAGTTCTTTCCGTATTGCTGCCTAATAAACAATAACGATATATATGCAACTGTAAGAAACATGAATCTTAAGGAAAGTAAAGACTCTGAAAGGAACCTGATCTTATTCTTGCAGGTTCTCTTACAGTTCCCATTTTCCAGTCTCCGTTACTGTAATCCACCACTCTCACACATTTCTGATCATCAGCACAAACGACTTTTTTTTCAGTTACAGCTATCTGGAGCACTAATACACTACAAAGAAACCCGGAGCATGGAACATCATCGAACACCAAAGAAATGCCAAATCTACTGCAATGGGTGAACCATCCACGCACTGAAATATGGCACTTGGTACAGACTAAACAAGGCAAGGGATGGGGTTACCTCAACAGTCCCCTGCTGGGTGTGCAGCCAGAGCCCCTGAGGAGCTCTGAGTGATGCTGCCTGCATAGGCACCTTACACACAGCAGGGATCTTATATCTCCCCACTGGAGACAGGACTTCAGAAATGCAGGACGAATAGCACTTTTTCTCTGTATGGGATTAGTCACTTGGTTTGATTAGTTTTATGTAAAATTACATTAAATATTTGGACATCTCAAGGTTTGCGTTTTCAGTTGGAAGATACTGAAAAACAGCAGAATTCACTGCACTTCGCAAATGCTTTGTTGCTTACATTAAAAGAGTGATATGCAATTTACTTCATCATGCAATAAATTCAGTTTCGGAAATAATCTAATGTAGTCAACAAGAGCTTTAGTTTCTATGCCCCAGGCATTCCTACCTTCACTGTGAAAGCAGGGGATGGTTCCATTTAGCCACAACAGCATGCTTATACAAGGCTGCTGTAATAGCTAGGAAAGAGACAGCTATTTCTGAGTACCAAATCAGCAGCAAAGACACCAGAGTTCCAGCTCTGTAATATGGTTACAGTACATTTTTCTGCTCCCACTGGGATTAGAAAAATGACTTCCCTATGAAAAAAGGGCAACGGAGTTTCCAGGCAACCCAGGGTCTGCCTTTCTGCCAACAGACATGGGGACCACAGAACCAGCCATGGGCACCTGTTCATTACAAAAAGAATTGTGATTAAAAACTGCTACCCTAAAGTAGGTAGGAAACTCCACCGTGTTTTCTATTGCAAGTTACCCTGGTTGGATTTAGGTGAAAGTGGAAGTGCTGGGTGCTCTAACCTCCCATAGACTAGGTTAGAACTAGAGTGCTCAGCACCTCCCAGAACCAACATCTACAAACACTTCTGGGTATATTTTTAAAGTCTCAACTTTGACTCCATATGAGATTCTCCTTTGATTGCCATATGCGCTGGCAATAATATTAAAATACAAGTTGAAACAGTCCTTAGCTAAAACCTAGTGGGTTCTTGTACATATCACTTTTCATGCCAAGCACTTTTTGTAGGATTTCGATAACAGTTGGTTCAGACCCGTCTTAAAATGGGCTACATTTTTTGATACATCAATCCTACAGCTTTCCTTTTATGAAGTGTTACAGGATTAAAGTGGAAGCGTATTTTATGGTAATCTTTGACTGATCTGTTTTTTAAAAGAGAATGACAAACCATTGGTGTCATCTTTTGTAGTTAGGCAGAGGAATTGTGAACTGCAGCATGCTGGGGGCAAACATCCCACCAAGGTGTGCTGCACGCATACAGTGAGCTCCTGCACTGACAGCTGTGGCCAAAAACCCTTAGGAGGATGGAGCAGCTTCTACCTTTTTTCACTTGAATGAGTTGCAGAACTAACTCTCGGTTGCAGAGAAATAGGCTTCTGCCTGCAGGAACCTTGCTCGAACTCGACAGGTCACGGCCATCTTTGCCAACAGTGTGTACCTGACTTAGTAAGGCTTTAAAATTGCAAGAAATTCTGGCCCAAATCACCATAATGGAGGTGGTAAATATGCCTCTTAGCAAGCACCTGAGTGCATTTACTTTGCAGTCAGCAGATGCACAGCAGTACCATGACAACCTAACTACTTCCAGCAGATGTCATTTGTGATGTTCGCATCAAGAGAATGTAAACCAGAGGAAAGCACCCCAAAAGTGACAGATGCAAGCATTTTCTTATAATCTACATTTGTCCCTTGCCTTGTCTGCGGGAGTTAACCTGGCCCAAGGCTTGTCAGCACGACGGTCGTAATCCGGAGAATCCGTGACCTCCACGTACTCATTAAATCGAAGGATTCTTCTTGCTTGAAGTTCAGCCACTGTAGGCCTCAGGCTGAGCTGTAAGCAGGAGGTAGAAAATAGTACATTTAATAAGATGAAACAAAATAAAATAAAAGCAGAGGGTATGATGTAGTCTCAAGAGAACTTTAATGGTATTTCTAAATAGGGTCACTTTCAGGTGTCTAAAAAAAGGCACCATCCTGGGAGCACTGCATGCGAATGGGGAAGCAGCACAACCTAATTTCTTCAATTATAAAAATAATCTTTGTCGGGTAGGTCACAGAGAATCGTGACAGTTATCCCTGGAACATTAATTGTGACTTTGCAACTGTCACATCATTTACACCACTAGGCTGTAAATCCATTTGCGTTAACGATCAGTCTGCTGTGTTCAACTACAATAATGAAAACAAGCAGGATTTGGAGGCGTCTGCCTAACTTTAAAAAGTGGTTTTGAACATCTGGGGATCATTATAATGCCAAATTGTTTCAGTCATACAGTATATACCTCATACAGTATTCACTTTAATTAACCAAGGATGATCATATTAAGGGAAATTGTATTTTTGCATACAAGAGCAGACTAGGAATATATATGAAAGCTCCCCTCATCCTCTCCAGAACAATGTCCCAAAGTCAGGGAGGCAGATCCATAACTGCTTTATTTCCAGGGACAATCCCACCTGTGGTGGCCAAGACCACTGACATGGTTAGAAGAATGGTGAAGGGATATTTTAGGGCCAACACTACTTTCCTGCCCTCTCCACTGCTTGAGGGAAGAGTGGATCTACAGGCATGGCTGCCCTCGAACAGAGATGACAGCAATGGTCATGCTCACAGAGCAAACGTGTCATTTCTCTCCCCTGCTCGCATGGACAAATATTAAGCACGACCAGACTCTGTAGGCTCTTCCAGGTATGAGAAACTGGACAGGATGAAGTTTCCCCCAAGATGGATTTGGCTTGTACTGCTTTTTAAACAGATTTCTCATCTGGAGGCATGACTGATGGACAGTTGCAGTAATGCACATACACTGACTTTTAGAATCTTATAAAAATAATCCTATGTACACAAACACACAATACAAAAAACACATCATTACCTTTCTACTGAGTCTACGTTTTATTTCTCTTTTGGCTTCCTGTTCCTCTTCTTCATTCTTCTCTGTTTTCAGAAGAGATAAAAAGGAGTGAATATTTAAGTAGTATAACTGCACATACTGTATTTCTCTCGGTTGAAAGCTTCAGGACTTCAAGTCCTGGCTCATGTTTCCTCATATTTCTGAGTGATCCTGCATGTTTTCTCTGCTTATAGGATTTTGTGTGCTCTCATTTTTTTTACCCTATCCTCATTTTCCCTGATTTTGTAGGCATCTCAAGTCACCATCATGAGTCAGGAACATAGCAAAGAGGAGGTATTTGTCATTTTCTTTCTGTGTAACAGAAAACAACATGTACCCTGAAAGAGCTACTTAACGTTTCAATTGTCCTCACATTAAAATCACTGTTGCTTTTACTTCCAACATGCCCCCTACCGACTTTAGAGTCTAATTATTCACAAAGGTCAAGAAAAAGTTTGCTCTGAGTGTCTGAATCACCTGAGTGTCTACTGCTACAGGACACAGGAATCAAAGATAATATTTCACTGCCATTTGTTAGTGCAAATTGGTTTTGTTACTTTAAATTTTTTTTTCTGGTTTTATAATGTGGCCACATGATTCAGCACTCAAGCCCTCTTGGTTAAGGACCACTCACTAGTCCAAATGAATGAGTATAGCAGAAAATGACATCTGCATTTTTGGAATGCATTTGGCCATGAGACTGAAATGTGCTTTCAACAAATTTCTGTGCTAACCAAACTCCAGAGATGGTGAAAAGCACACTTAAGAAGGCACGTTCATACGGACTAAGTGGTTGTTTTTTTTTTAATTGATGTACATTTTAAAGAACATTATTTACCCTTTCAGTCTATCTCTGATGATTATGAGAGAAGTTAACTTTGTTGTGGCTGAACTATCCCACCTAGAGATATCTGTAAAACTGTCATCCTATTTTATTGATGGTTGAGGGATTATGGACTCCACATTACAGTTCAGGGCTAACTATAAATTTCAAGGATTTTGTTTGTCTATTGCGGATGCAGCCAGCCTGCACAGATGAAAAGGCAGATTTAAATCTCGGTATAGCCCTGTTTGCCCTGTCTGCTATGGCCAGCCTGTTGCTTTAGTATATGTAACCTGGATGCAGAGGAGTTTCTGTATCACAACTGATACACTAGAGGCAACGCTACGACAGGACACTTCATGGTAATTGCAGATTTCCTTTGCTAACCCAAAAGCTCTCATGTAAGAAGAATACAAGGTAAAGTGGAAGAGGAATAAATGATAAAAAAGATAAAGAAGGAAGTTACAGTAGGAAAAAGGTGATGCCAGTTTAAGACCTGTTCTGTGAGAAGAGTCCAACACCAACACCAGGTTGCAAGGTGCAACTGCACTGGTTTGCTGCCAGAATTAGGTTGGATCTTGTGTTGATGGTGATTTTACTGAGATACTGAGATGTGGATGCAGCTTACGGTTTATTAATGGCTTCTCTCTTAAATGGTGAAGAAATGGATGGCCTGTTTCCATAAAGGAGCTGTAAACTGACTAAAACTGAAGAATGGAGAGTTAAATATTAATCTATGTGTATTTTTACTACTGTATCTATCAATAAACAACTTGAGTTGTTCGACTTATGACTTCAAATGAGAACTCTTTCTATCACATTGTCACCTAAAAAATTAAAAAACTCTCTAGCTGCTTTAGGACAGGTAAACCACCTGTAGCCTTTTTGTTTAAACATAATGTCTTTGCAGTCAATAGATATAGTAACTGAGGTAATTAAACACAATCTATCTTAGGAATCTTAGGAATCATTTGACGTAAAAAAAATTGTCTCTTCATGAACTGTATCATTTAAGTCCTACCTCAGAAATTCTCCAGTAGCAAACACAGCAGAAAAAAATTTGCAGTTGGATATATGCATCGCTGAATTGCCTTTTCCTTAATTTAGTTTCCCCAATACATTCTGCATCATTCATATCTTGGCATTTCTTTGCTATCTATATACCACTGTGTCTCCTAAGAAGCAACAATAAGATGCTCGCTGTAAGAAATAGAGAGGTCACACTACTTAATCCTTAAGAAAAAGCTAACAACAGCATGGCCACCTGAAAAACTGTTTTTTTGTATTCTGGGGGAGGATAAAATAACTCAAAGTAAGATGATTTGGACATTTAGGAAGGTTGAAAGTTAGCTGCCCATCCCAAGCTGTGAAGCTCTCTCTCTGTGGGTAGCAGATAGCTGCACGAAGAGATGGCTCGACATGGGAAACCACCCAGAAACAGGAGATGAGCAAGGTCATCAGCTCCCGGGCAGAGAGTCCAGGCAGGTCCTGAAGCAGGTCACCAAGGAGAGCTGGAAGTCCACCTTTTGGAGGACAACGCCAACCACAGGCACCAGGAACTTCCTTCAATCCCAGACAAAGCAAGAGGAGATTGAACCTGTGGGGAATGGTCTTCTGCACAAGAGGTCAAGGGGCAGGACACGTTTTATATGCTGAGGCTGGCTTATTCCGACGAGTAAAACTCAACAGGTAAAGGAAAGGGACTGAAATCTGGTGGCTGCTGCTAACATATCAAATCTACTGTTTGGCAGATCTCTGCCTATGGCACTGGCTTGTAGCTAAAGCACCCATTTCCAATCTCCAGCTGGCTGGGCAGAGCATTGCTTTAAGCCCAGCACTACAGGAACACTGCCCTGATACAGATTCCCACCAACCTACAGTGCATTTTTGGTCTTTTAAAGGTAAAAATTTCGAAAGTTGCTGCTGTGAGTTAAGAAGATGTGTAGTGTGAAAAATAACGGGTCTAGTGCTCCTGCTTCTTTCAGGTGTGGTGGAAAATTTCAGCCCGAGGGCCAAGTTTTGGCTGCAGGTATGAAATGATTCACTTGCCCAAACAGGAACACATTAATGCATAGGAACACACTTCTGACGGCTTTCCACCTTAAAAGCAGATCTAATCTGTGTGATGTGGAGAAAGAAAATAAAAGCACAGTGTTCCCAGCTGCAAGTTCCCTCCTCAGATGTCCTGCTGCTGCTGTATTGGCAAAGGACCAGCCCAGAGAGTGTCATTCGCTTGTAGAAATCTCCAGTTAGATCCCAGCAAAATGATGGCTTCCCTACTTCCCTGCCTGCAGCTCCTAGGAAGTCAAACAGGGATCTGACTTCTAACAGAAACAATTTTGTTTAGCACCACTTATTGTGGTCTTCAACTTAAAAAATACCACTCAAGTTAAAAAAAAAACACCAGTCAAAGCAGAACAGCTTCCCTGGCATCTAAACATGGTTGCTCCTGCAACTTTTGCTGTATTAAATCTGGTCACGGTCTGTTCTGTGGGGACATTTGTTTCGTAGCAGAAGGGGAAAAGAGGAGAGAGATATTGCTCTGCCTGAGGACTGCTTCGTTCTTGACCAGAAACTACTCCTGGAGCATAAAACCAAACTTTCCGTTGTGTCCCTATGGGATTAGCTATGTTTAGACTTCTTTGTGGGCTTGCTAGGGAAAAAGAAAGAAAAGACAAACAAAGCACTTGCCTCTTGCAATGCTCTGGAATGCACAAAGTGGTTTCTCTTTCCTGGTTTTACAAGCAAAGATAATCATTGACATTCCTTAACTAGCATCAAGAGCTAAACCATGTTTTCTACCAAGCCAGTAGTGACAGTCATGCAGGTGCACAGTATAAGAAGTTCACTCTTCCTTACAAATACAGGAGAAAATACAGTAATCCTAATTCAAAACTCCAGGAAGAAAAAAACTTCTTTGCCGTAATGCAGTACTATAAATACTACTGGCTCAAAGCCAGTACACAAGAAATCTGTCTTTATTAAAAACACAGGGCTTTATCTATGCCTTCAAGTGGACACTTGAGTTATCGTAACTTTGTTTTAGTGTGGGAAGACACAGAAGTCTGGTTTTATCCAAATTGTTTTCACAGAAATCCGCCTGCAATGTCTTGTGATCACAGTGAGTTGCAGGATTTTCAGTAACTGGTTTATCTTGAAATATTATCAAAACAAAACTTCTTACAAGACAGATTTCCTCACTAACTGGAAATACAAGTTAAAAAAAAAGAAAAACTACAGGCTTTCTCTGAACCTCTTAAAAGATTTGGGCTGAACTTAATCCTGAAATAAACATTTAGACCTTTACCACTTAATGTAACCTTGAAGTCTGATAAAAGTGACTCATAGCAATACTTTCCCTTAGTTGCAGTTTACATACATGCAATAATATAACCTCCCCATCCACTGCTTAAAAACAGTAGGAAGGAACCTTTATGGAAGAAATCCCAACTTATTCACAAAAGCTGCCTACAACAACAAAAGCATTTAAGAGATGTAAACCTTTTCAAATGATCGACAGGAAGGGAATGTAGTAATTTCGATAAATAAAAGGAGTGCTTTAGAGGTGAGAGAGAACTTGCACCCTAAAAGTGAGTCAGACTGTCATCACCAACCCCAGTTTGGTTTGCTTTGCTTTTTACAGATCACTGTCAACTGGAAATATTTTATATCTCGGTAATGAGCAGAAAGCAGTTTGATGGGCTCATCAATGGCTTTGTGATTTTTTCTGATTTATAATGCTGCTCCACAGCCTTTATGTCTTGCTCTCCCTTGGCTCTTTAAGGCAGCCCCCCAGCAGCAGCAGGGGAGGATGGTGGGAGGCATCGAGTGCAAAGCCTGGGATGCTGCCAAAAGCTTAAAGTAAACAAGCTGAAACAGAAGAAGAAATCTATTAACTGCTTCCCAGTCGTGAACTACTTATTGCAAAATCAGTGAATAGAATAAACAATGGCAAAAGAGCTATTAAATATACGGCAGGTTCACTGTTAGGTTAGTTATCTCGAGATGAGGGAAACAGAGAGGGCAGTAAGGAAGCCCCGTTGGTGCTCCCAGCTCAGTGGCCGTATCCTGGCCCATCAATAATGTTTTGGAATTACTTTTCTCACACAGTCCACTGTGAGTAGTTTGTCATGTAAAAAAAAAGTTTATATTTTAAATTTTATCTTTATTTATTTAAGCAATCTACAGGTTCAGAAATTACACTCTTAGAAAGTCTGTTCACACTCTGTATTGTACAGGAGTCCCTTGAACCTTCTCCTGTGCACCACAACACATAAACTGTAGCTTCCCTTTTCAGTAAGACATGGCACCACTTGGCTTTTGAGAGCTTAGACAACAGCAGCAGGATTTCATTAGCACGGATGGTTGCCTGAAAGCCAGTAATTACTACATCTTCTTGATTTGCTGGCCCGAGCATGTGACAGAGTGATCAGGCAACAGACTTTGTCAGGCAAACAGCCCGTTCTCTTTCCTTCCATTGGCAAGCTGTGCACCTGGGTTGCACAGATGAATTCCAACTTTTCTGAATGACTGTTGGAAATAATGGCATTATACTTGCTCTGTCATCAAATGTGGAAGGTTCTTATACCTTAAGAACAGATGAGGTTTCTGATTTGTTGCTGGGTGTAAAAGATGTGCATCTTCTTAATTTGTATCTTCTACTTAAGCATAAAGTACCAGCTACCCTTGCAGAATGAACACACAGCTAGATGGAGCTGGGCATGGCAACTGGTACAGTATGTGTTTAGGTAAAATCCATGCTACAGGAAGATTCACAAAGGAAGAAAAAATTGCCTGTTGTGAAGCATTTGCCAGCCTAAGAACAAAACCAGCACAAGTAAATCGAAGAATAGGTATAGAGTGTAAACATCCAATGTACTTCAACCATCTGCCCTTGACTATTTGAATTATAGATTTCCATTTTTCAGCAGGGATACTGAGGAAAGATTGAATTGATGGGAAGATATTCAGTGACAATATCTCATTCAGGTTTCAGTACAGAAGAAAATTGCGTCAGAAGTGGATATGAAGGCCAGCATGCTGAAGTAGTTGGTATATACCTACTCGCTTTCTCCTGAACATGTCACCTTCCCTCCTTCTATTCCTCCTTCCAAACTCTGCCCTTATATACCACCTCTGACTCCTACTGATATTCCCTCCTCCTCCTGATAAAAATTAGGTGGATGTTTGACCAGCCTAGAACTACTTCTAAGGGGTATTTAAGTCAATCCTTGTCTTTGGGATCAGCTTCAAGCAGTGGGATTGTGACAAGCAAAATTCAGCGTATTGAATATATGCAGTTTTCACAGCTACCATTACAGGTTAGCATACAAATCTAGCACTGACACATGATTTTTCTAGAACATAATTTCTCTCCAGTTATGGATCTAACACTGAAGAAACAATTACAGACTTCCATATGAATCCAACATATGCTCACTTTCTTAGTAAATACTAGCTGAACACTTGGATAAAATACTTACGCTTCAGGATATTTCTTTGCTCTAGCTCTTCAGTTGTAGGCCTCTGGCTAAGTCTCCTGTCAGAACAAAGCAAGTGACTGATTTAAAACCAGATCTAAATAATATATGATGATTTGTAATGGAGCTTAAAAGGTGTTTCTCATACAGCCATGCTACTCTTTGCCAGCAGACAATCATAATAACTGCATGTAACCACAGTATCGAGTTGCCATTTGTTTGAGAAGGTGTACTATTGCCACTTCAATATACAAATGACTGATACAATTTCTGCAATATTATGCAAGTAACAGTAAATTTAAATTCCTCATTTACAGGCATTAATTTTATGAGAAAATTCATAAAGCTTGCAATACACTTTAAAAATACCTACAAAAGGGATTATCGTCCATTTACAATATCTTGAGCTTAAGGAAATGATTCTTGGGTCATTTCACTTGTGTAATTATGATCAGGCTAAACTGAGTATTCCAGCTATCTTGAATCATGCCAGCAATGTGGACAATTGAACGTTTAAAAGTATCTGCCTAACTATGTAGGATTTGAAATAAAATTAGACATTTTCCCATCACAACATATGCGGCATTTCTTAATTTAGCAACAGAAAGGCACAGTTATCAAACCACTATTAAGATAAGATGTGCAACTGTAAGATTACTCTCAGGTATTTTGAATGCAAATCCTATTCATCTTTTTAAAAAACACCCCGCAAAACAACATAAATTTTGCATTCCTCACTGATTTGTACGTACAATATAACTGGGAACTTTAATTGAAACTTAATTTTATTTGGTTACCTATACGTGACAACTTCCACAAAAACACAACCCCCCTGAGATATTAATTTTCTGGTTTGTATAGTGGGGAACATGGTTGATGCTGTCTCTATGTTTAGTAAACAGGTTCACTTGTTCACCTGAGAAAAGGAGCAAACTCCATATAGTTCACTACAGATTATCTTCAGCCTCATGAAACCCATCCAAGTCAAACCATCCTTGGACTTTCAGATTTGTGGGAGGATGACTGGCAGGTTTACCACGGGTGACCAGCCCTTGCTGTAGGAAGTCCCAGGCTGAGACCTGATCTGACCCTGACTGAGCTGTGGGAACAGGCTTCCCGTCAGACCTCGACACTGCCAGGAGCTGACTACCATCCCAGGAATTTTTAAGGAACCAGTATCAGTCTTGGTTGTGATTTCAGGCATGAGCACAGCCCTGACAGGCATGGATGTTGTCTCCTGCCACCAGAGCAGAGCTGCAGCAGGGCTGGGATTCAGTCAGGAGAGCAATGATAACAACCACGCCACTTTATTAGCAGAAGAAAAATGACCCTTGGGCTCGGCCAATAGATGTATCACTCTTACAGCTAAAGGATGAAATAAATGACTTGGTCAGCCACCTGGGTCACAGGCAACTCAGCTTGTCTTTTAAGATGTCCTACTCTGTACTGGAGCAGTATTGGCTGGACCACCCAATATCTGGAAATCTCCAGCAAACATGGGACATCCTCCCCATCTGTCTGGACAACATTTCTGAGCACAGAAACAAGGACACATCTGGGGAAATCCAGACATATTGTAGTCTGTTCTCAGAGACCACAAACCCCAAAATTAATAGTTATGAGGATTTTTTTGTTTCAAAAGCTTGTAAAAATGGAAGAGAAAATTAGTCTTTCTTTTTATGCAATGTTCTCAAGTCCAGGAAGAGAAAGTAATATCCCACAGTAGTTAAACAGCATGAGAGAATATGCCTCAGAGGCGGGAAGAGTAAAACACTAAACACTGACCTATAAAGTCAATCTCCCTTCATTTCTTCTGTTGGAACCAGCACATGAATAATAAAGGAGTTAGAGTGGAGGAGGATGGGGACAATCAGAAGGGACAAACATGCACAGGCATGCTCTGTGTGTCAAGAACTACTACGAGGTCTGAGATGGGTATATACAAGTGCAAGTCCCTGTTAACCAATTCGAGAAAAATCTTGAACCACGGCCCTGATTACTGAGTCATGCTTATCCTCTTCTTCTTTTTTCTTTTTTTAAATCAAGAAACTCAAACCCATAGAAACTCACAGATTTGTTTCTTGCAGAGCAAAAATGCATTGTTGACATTTTAAAGTTTTGTGAGAGATAAAAATAGTGTGTTCCAGAGAGCTGTACCACAATGATCCTGCATCACATATTGGGCTGCATTTAAAATGTGAATCCTGTGTTCTCGATTCTCCTCATCTCCTCCCAATGAAACCATATTTACCCTGCGATTGATACCTCACTAGCTTCGTTCCAATCTGATGTCTGATTTCCTGCCTCTCCTCTTCAGATGTACGCTGCAAGATGTTTTTGTCTTCTAATTCTTTCTTAGATGGTCTGTTGCCAAGTTTGATAGCAAGAGTATCCCTACGACGAATTTTACTTGCCAAAGAGCCTGAGGAAAGGAGGAGGAGGGTAGATTTAGTTCATTCACGCTTAGGTTACAGGCACAAATCTGAGTAAGAACTTTAAGACCTCCCCAAAGTAGTCTTGTTCCCACATGCAGGAGAGGAATTTTAATTAACATCAAAAGAAAAATAGTTTTAGCTCAGTTTACAACCATAAAAAGCTGAAGGGCTGGGATGAAAAAGCTACCAACTAGATTGATAGTGGAATTTTACATGCATTACTTGTCATCTATGAAGTGATAGGACGAAAATGACAAATCTACAAGTGTCTTTGAATTGGTTTATTTATCTACTTAGAATATGAAGCAATGTGCTGCTCTTTTTCTTCAGCCTTCAACGGTTTAGTCTTGTTCTCTCATCTTTCGCTTTATTATTTCCAATCTTTTTTTCAATCTTTGTTCTTGTATAGTGCTTTTCACCTTTAACTAAATTGCAAATTAAAACAAAAAAATACAGTTTAGAAAAGTGCTCTGAATGCTTGTAAAGTAATCTAGGCAGGAACCTCCAGGCACTGAAGCAATCTTTTAGTCCATAAAATAGATACAGTAGGGACAAGGACCATGCAATTTTGTTGGCATTAGCCTCAGTCAGTTGTGCAAAGAAGAGTTCTTGCAATTTTTTAAGAGCACAGGCTTGCAGCTTGCTTCTCACAAGATTCTGTACTGTTGTCTGAATTCAGGAATTTTTAGTTGCTACCATTTCAGATCATGTTCAGATCAAACACAGATGTACAAAAGACTTCAGGCCCTTGAGTTGGCTGCCACTTCACCTGCGGCACCAGTGGCCAAGGAGAAAAAAATCAGCTAATGCTCATTTTGCCTCGGAGGCAACACTTCTGTGTTCAAGCCTTCTTCGCTAAGCACAGCGAAGCACCTCCTCCTGAATGGCTGCAGGCAAGGCTCTCAAGCCTCCTTTGCCCCAGCAAAGCTGCAGCCATCGAGTTAGCTGGACCAGGGAACCTGTTCTACTTAAAATCAGCTCAACAAAAGCCACCACTGCAAAAATAAACACGAGTGCTGGCCTAAGGGAAGAATGAACAGCTGGAAGCATGGATTAGGCAGAAAGCAGGCAGGACAATCCCACTTCAGCAATGGCAAGGACTTCTACCCCAAAGTGAAATTTCAAAGCTGTAAACTTATATGTAAGCCACTGTGATCTGCTCTATCTGCTAAGGAGCTCCAGTACTTAAAACAACCTGATCAAAGAGTAAAAAATGACTCTGAGACAGTGAAGCTGCTGACTCATGGGCTTCCTCACAATCTGTTACTCCCACAAGAAACTCTGGGACCTCTAGCGTGATTCAGTTGAAAGCCGCACTGGTGCATTAAGGGTAGAGGCTCATGACATGGGTGACCCAAATCAATGACTTGCTGATGCCCTGATGTGGAGGCCCTGTTTCATCCTCACGTTCTTCTAAACCTAATCCTCCCACCTCCACTCCCGTTCATGCAATCACAGAATGGTTTGGGTTGGAAGGCACCTCAGAGTTCATCCAGTTCCAACCCCTCAGCCATAGGCTGAGACACCTTCCACTGGAGCAGACTGCCCAAAGCCCCATCCAGCCTGGCCTTGAACACTTCCAGGGATGAGGCATCCACAGCTTCTCTGGGCAACCTGTTCCAGCCTCTCACCACCCTCAGAGAAAAGAATTTCTTCCTAGTATCTAATCTAAATCTACCCTCTTTCAGTTTGAAACCTTTGCCCCTTGTCCTATTACTACACTCCCTGATAAAGAGCCCCTCCCCTTCTTTCCTGTAGGTTCCCTTTAAGTACTGGAAGGCTGCTGTAAGGTCTCCCCAGAGGCTTCTCTTTTCCAGGCTGTACAGCCCCAACTCTCTCAGCCTGTCCTCATACAGTAGGTGTTCCAGCCCCCAGTCATCTTTGTGACCCTCCTCTGGACTTGCTCCAACAGGTTCATTTCCTTTTTATGTTGGGAGCCCCAGAGATGAATGCAATACTCCAGATAATGCTTGACCTGCTCTCACCATTGCACAAGCCCCAGCAGCTTCTGATCACAATTTTGTGGGAGAAGTGGGATGCTCATTTCTCAGTAGTAGTAAAATACCAAATAATCTAAACCCATCCCTTGCAGCCATCTCTCTCTCTGCTTTGCACTAGCATGGGTCAGGCATGCTCACATAACGCAATGGGCAAAAGGTAGCCTGCAACTTCTCAGTGGGATGCTTACTTTCAGCACTTGCATTTTCATCATCATCATCATCATCTGTGTACAGTACTGGTCCGTCAGAGTCCGAGTCGCTGCTGTGGCTTTCTCTGCTACTTTCACTCTCAGGAGGGGCAGCAGCATCAGAAGCCTCCTCCATGAGTTCAGAGTGTGCCTGGCCAGGTGTCTCCACTTCTTGGTCTTCTTTGGTAGCCAAGCTGTTAATTCATAAGCAGACACGGTGTCACATTAATGCAAACAGCACAGAACACAAACAGGAGACAGATTGTATAAGCAAATATGAGAATAAAAGTTCTGTTATTCAAGCTAACTTCCCTCTTTCAAAAAAACTTGCATACAAAAAAACATATATAAAGTATGTGGATGTGTACCTGTATCTGCATGTATGTATGTTAAGAAAAAAGATACAAACACTCTGGAATGATGTGCTGCAAAGCCCGTATAAAGAAAAGTCTTAACTCATTTTTATTTCTTGTGGGATGGGACCAACAGTACATAAAAACTACTAAGAAGAGAAAAACAGCTCATAAAGTTGGTTGGGAGAGGACCTGTTCTGGAAGCTTAACTCTGTTGTAGTTCTACTGCTGCTGAATCCAAAATGTTAATGCACATCAGTGATGAAAATGGCAATCAGCAGCAGAGAGCCCTTTGCTGTGGGAGAATCTTTATGTAAAGGAAGGGTAGAGCAAGGGGAGAAGCAGCACAGGAATGTAATGCTGCCACAGATGTACCAGCAAGAAGCTAGAGGAAAGTCTCCAGGGCACTGGCATCTAGACAGACCAAACACGTACTAACCAAAGCCTGAGTCTCAAGTTTCCAAGTGTGCCAATATATTCTGCTATTGAACTGAGAGCTTTATTAGTGGGATATTTAATGAGATCCACACAAAAAAAGTAAAACTCCCTTGTAATTCAACATAACTTCTTGTTCGCCTTTATGAGAGAGGTATAAAAGTGTCATCAGCTACTAGCTGAACTGCTGACTGTCCTGGTCACTTTAAACCATAAAAAGACACAGGAGGCAGTTTATGAGCAATGACCTACTAGGGGAACATGAGGTACTGCAGGTGGATGGCTCAAAGGCACTGGAGAGGAATAAATTGTGCTGGGATGCAAAACAAACTATTACCAGTCAGCAGAAGAAACAGAAGTGATCCCTATATGCCCTCAGTATCCCTTACATGAAGAAATGTGGCTTCCTCAGCTGTGGGTCTCACCACTCACTCAAGACAGCCACGTCTTACCTTTTCGTGTTCTCTCCACTAGCATCTGGACTGCTGTCTAGGGCGGTACTGCTCAGGTGCTCATCGGTGCCATGCTCAGTCTGGAGAAGGGGTTTAGTATCTGATCCCAGTCCGGCTGGCCCTGCCACACAGCCATCTGACACATCTTGGGCATCTGAGGACACAGCGGGCTGACCAGCTGCCGCAGGAAAAGGAGGCGAAAGTGGAGGTGGAGGAGGGGCAGCAGTGGGAGGAGGGGGGACAACGAGCTTGCTCGCTTGGTCTGCATCCTCTGTTTCAGAAATTACTACGGAAGGTTGCTCAGGCTTGGTTTTTTCTGCCTTCACTTCCAACCTGTTGGCTGTGGCACCTGAGGGTGAAGAAGCAGCCCCATCTGGTGCTGTTCGTAGGGCTGACTGTTTCCCAGGCTTTTTCTTGCCCCTGGGAGTCCCTGATGTGCCCGACTTGCTGGAAGTCTCTTTAGTGGCTTTGGGATGAGATGATGTGGATGAAGGAGATGCTGATGTAGAGGACTTGGAGACTGGTGTTTTTTTCCCGTGAGAGGAACTAGCTAAAATAAGAAGAGAAAAAGCATTTTAGTCTTGCAATTATACGTTTTTTTGCACCATTCTTTCCGCATGGATTGACGTGTACCGCTATTTAAAAAACTATAAAATTTACACTTCATAGTTCTACAATCTTTCATCTATATGCTTGAGATGAGTAAATGTTGCAGTTCGAACTTCACTGTTGAGGTGGAAAAAACTAAAATGACAAATATTTGTCCAAGAAGAGTGGAGAGGATTAGCCTTACAAAGAAGTGAGAGTTTGATTGTAGCATTCTCCATTGGCCCATTACAAACTCCACTACTTATTCCAAAAGTGTTTAGTGCCCAATTTAAAAAAAAATCCTACTAGACAGAGAAAACTCCTTCACTTTATATTATGTGAATTTTTGGTCTGTGCAGTAGAACATTATGATTTTCCTTAGGCTTTTCACTGAATACCTCAGGACCACTAAAAATATCAGTCAATTACCTTTCACAATGTTATTGCAAGTGGTGTGCTCCTGGTTCATGGCAAGCAGCAGAGAGACAGCAAAACAAGATGTGCTTTCAAGTCCAGCTGTGCATAAGACAAGAGGCAGCAACCACCCATCTGTCTCTGCACAAATGATGTCCAGAAGGGAGGAGGCACTGAAGGCCTCCCATATGTGCTGGAGATCTTCGTCTCACCAGTAACCAACTCAAGTAGCTTTGAAAATGTAGTGAAACAAGGTTTTGACACCAGCTGTACAAGCTGGCCAGTGACGCTGCTGCTTAAACCTCTTATACTTACCATATCGAAGTATATTTGTATAATGCCCAGGTGTGCAAGAGATTTCAGTCAGACTGTGCACCCATGTGCATCCCAGCCACATTTCTGATTGCTCTGTTGATGTGCCCATCATCTGGACTGGGAGTTTCAAACTTCTGACTTTCATTTAAAAAGCAATAAAAATGACAACCATCTTACAATTCAGTCCTTTTCATCCAAACACATCCAACTCAAACTCTTCTGCTCTAGTAAAAACATATGAACCTCCAGAGAACAAATGAAAGCATTCTAAAGCTACACAGCAGCCTTGCGGCTAAGCTTGCAAACTAAGACAGAAAGCTGTAAAAGAAATCTGCTGAAAGGCCTACTTTATTCATAAGCATTTAAACAAAAACAAAACCCCAGCAGATTAGGATAGAACCAAAATACAGATACTGGCCATAATAAGCTTACGATATAAAAATAGCTTCCACAGTGAGACTGTTCTCAGTCTCAAAGAAGATGGAAAATAATTCAAAAGACACATTATACCGTTCTCTTCTGCAGCTAAGTGTTATAGTTTATAAATATTTAGAGTGCTGTGAGGCTTTCAGTACACGTGGAAAAATCCACAGAAACTTCAGGCAAATCACTGCCCCTCTTTGTGCTGCAAGGTGATTGCAAAGGGCACTGCATCCACTCTGCTGGTACTGCACTCATCAACCACGTCAACTACAAATCACTGACACAGCTTTCCAGCAAATCAAAAGGAAGCAAAGGAATGGTATAGGCAGCAGTTTGTAATTGCCGTGGTAATAGATGGTGGCTCCAACCTGCATATTGTTTAGCAGAAACCTTACTGAGAAAATGGATGGCAGTAAAAAGGGCTCTGGTTCTGATCCAGCAAAGCACTTCAACACAGGCTGGAGGGCAACAGAACCAGTGACATGCTTACACTTAAGAGCTCCAGCATAATACAAATAATACAGACACACTATGATCGTAGCTGGGAAAATGTCAAAAGATGTTTCCATTGAAAAAAACCTCTTATATTATTGATACAGAAACTTGAAAAATTTCTCCTAGGGAAAAGAAAAAACCCTACACTTCATGTGGGTCAAAAGGGCTATTGCTTTTGACTGGGCTGACTGACAATTTTCTGTCATGCCTTTTTTTTCAGCAGATGATTTGAATTTTGATTAAATGAGAAATTTCACGGCTGTAATTTGCCTTTTGGCACACATCCATGCCTGCATTTAAGTCCCCTCCTCCCAGTTCCACTATTTCAGTTTGGAAGCCTGCTGTGATGCACTCAGGAAAGCCACAGCTCAGTTGTTATATTCATCTTCTCCATCATGGGACAAGATCACCGACTGTATCATGTGTTCACTTTCACAGGGATCTGACAAACCTCTTGTACCCAAATTGCTCCTGACCAGCTCTATTAAGTATTGCCCCACTTCATGTGAACACAATGTACTTAAAATGTTGGAAGAAATTACAAGTAGAATAGGTACTACTTTATATAATGGATACACGGATATATTTTACACCTGTATGGTCTCAAGCATTGCATGACATTTCAAGAAGGCTACTAAAAGACAAATCTGGAATATGAATGTATTTTAAGACCTTGGATACATGAGAGCGTGTTTCCAACCATTGCTATAAACATTAATTTATGTAATGAGTTGGTTTATTTCTGAGAGGTTTGCTGTTATAAGTTAGCACTTCACTGAGGAAAGATCCGAGTTTTCCAGCTGCATGTGAAATACAACAGCAAATTATGGGTTTTCAGAATGTTTTTTCTTATGGTCATCTGATGTAGTAGGGACAGTTAATACCGAGTTAAAGGATATTTTATGGCAAAGTTATTACTGTAACTCTAGCAGTCCTCCAATGTTTTCAAACAGTCCTCCTCTGTGTCCTTCAAATATAAAATGTGCCAAAATGTACAAGCTATGAAGCGGTATACTTAGAGAGAAAACTGGAGGGACTTCTAAGGGCTTTCTAAGACTGACAGAGGATTGAAAACACAAGGCTTGCATAAGTTCAGCAATGCATATAAACAGTTCACTCATCACAATACTACTTGTGTTCAAATTATATTTGGATGTCTTAATTTTGGTTATTTTCTAAATTACAACCAATCAAACCTGAGATCAGTGCCTTCAACTTTACTCTATCATTGTTGCTGAATTTTGTTTTAAAAGTGTAGCAACAAACACATCTACCATGTGCCTGACGATTAACATTTTCCATTTCCAGAGTGCATTTAGAATCACAGCAAGCCATCAACCAGCTCAGGGAAGCCTGACCATTTCTAATGAGTTATAATTTCCTTTTAATTTATTTTTTTTGCAACTAAAACAATTGCTATTCAACAGTCTTTAAAGATGTCTTCATGGCTTTATCCTTTACCTCTTTGAGATCTTGTAATCTTGTCAGATTAATTGGAATAGTAGATATTTCCAGCAGAAAGTTACAGAGATACTGAAGTAGTTCTACTTTGGCGCAATTCCTGTGTTTGGTTTGAGAATTCACCTTTCCCTCTGCTGACTCTTCAGCAGTTCCCCAGGTCATTTTGTTGCCAATATTCACACTTGAACCGGGCATTCAGTATTGTCTCTGATGTGCTTTGTGCTGTGCATGCGTTCATTAAACATTGAAGCGATTTCCCAGTTGTCTGGGGTGTTTGCAGACAGCAGGACGAGGGCTCAGTGGGAAGCTATCTCAAAACACCCGTGGCATGCTCTTTAGTAACACTGTTCTGTACAAAGGCAGAAGTTACCGTACCCCCATGCGAGGCACTCCCACGCACATGCACCCTCCCTGACTGGCACTGCCTGTGCAGTACTCACCAGCTTCTCGATTTGCACTGTGACTCGTTGGCTTGGGCGGTGGGAGAGGAGGCTGCTTAGCAGGAGCCTTTCCCTTTTTTTTAGCATGAGGTGCTTCGTTACTCTTATGGCTGGCGGTGGTGGAAGCAGCAATAGCATTTTTTGGTGGCAGCGGAGCTTTTTTAGATTTAGGCTTAGGCTTGGGTAGTGGTGGAGCATGGGATGACAGTATTTCTGGGCAGTGATCAGTAGTGTTCTCTATGGATAAGAAAGTGAACAGAAGCTGGCTGACACAGACATACGCCACATACATTCAACAGCAAGCCTGACAACAATGACTACTTTTTGCTGCTTGAGCTCTTGGGAATCAGGAAATACTTCATCTTCTGCCTCTTACTGAAGTATTATCTCAAAAAAAAATTACTGTCCATCTCAATTCAAGTCCTTCTCATGGAAGGTTTTTGCCCATCACTTCTCTGAGTCTCATCTATTCTAGGCGTCCAAGGGTCATTCTTAACATTCAGTACCCCCAACCAGACTTTTGGCTGCAGACCGAACAAGGGAAATGCCATTTACTCCTCTAACAAATTCCCTTGGCTTCTTTCCAGGCCTCTGAGTTCAACAGGCTATAAAACTGAACGTGAACAGGACCATTCTCTCGGCCACGTGTTCAAATATGGCTGTGCAGCTGAAATTTTCCTGTGAAGCAACCCATTTCCTCAAGCTGCAGACCGCTTGCTCATAGCAGCTTTGGTTTTGGCTATCTTCCCCAGGGTATTTCTACTCTTCAGAAAGAGATGAAGCTAAATCAAACAGATTATTGTTTGCCATGGGAATGCTCTCCTCTTCTGCAAGTTCTCTGGGTACTGTTACAAGATCTCTCTTTCAAGAATCAACAGTTCATTAGTCAACAGAAATTTGGACTACATCCACATTGTGTCGTGCAATAGGAATGGCTCTATAGGGTGAAAGAGGTAGCACAGAGGACCCAAAGTCCACAAGGTGCATTTCAGGATACTTGACTTTTGATTAGCTTCAGGCTAGTTCCGTAGCTTGCATGCCCAGTAGTGGTGGAAGCAAAAGTTCCTAAATGCATCTTTTGGCTCAGTTTCATCCAGAGGAAACCTGGCTTTCATGCTTTGCAAATCAAAGAAGGGTAAGTGGGGATGACCAGAAAATTGACTTCTAAAGTGCACTCCTAATGCCAATTGTAATGTTACTGTAGGTGAGCCATTTATAGTCAACATGGTTGCAAGACTAAAGTTCCCAGATGGGAATATTTATCTATTCAATTACACTAACTCTGTGCCCATTCAGTCTCAGGATAGCCTTCCTGAACCTTTCACTAAAAGGATATTAAAAAAGCAATTGCATACCATCAGAAGCATATGGGCTTTACTTACACGTTACTAAAAACTACAGTGGTTGAGGAAGAAAGGACACAAGCAGATATTGCAAGGACTTCTAACAGGACTTCTTTAATTCATCAATAGGAAACCAATAAATTTCTTGTAGTATTTTCCTAGTGGAGCCTCACTCTTACACACGTTAAATGTCTGTTCCTGGCTCTCTTCCTTCCCATGTAAAAGATTCCCAAGAGATAAGCAGCACTTTCTCGTTTTAAGATTAGTAGATGAAAATCAAATATTGCGTTGGACAACAATGACATTCTTCATCTCAGAAACAAAGCCTTTTCAACCACTATCTTAAGGCTTGATAACATGAACCTAATGCATCAACTGCAGTTATTAAAAGCAACATGCACACGCGTCTCTTTATAAACAGAAGGAATTAACATTAACTGCCCAGTGTCTTCCTTCTTTATTTGCAGCCTACTATAGACTAATCTGTTTTTGCAAATTTTTTGCAAGAACTATTGCATAGCAACCTTCTACAGCTATCAAACAGATTTATTTGAGCACAGATTCTTGTACAGCCTCTTTCCTTTCAGTAAAAGAACTCTGGACCACAGAAACTTCGGAAAAAGAAACAAACATACATATTTACTACATTTTGCTCTCCTCTTTTATAGTATAAAGCGCTTCCTTGTGAAATTCTACCTACCTTTGTTTAAAGTTGAAAAACTGATTTAATTCTGAAAAAGCAGGACATTTTAAAATTTTAATTCCATTAATAACAAACATAGCAAGAGAAGATAAGATTTTGTATTCTGAAAATCTTGAAAGACATGATAATCAGAAAGAATTTTAAAGTGTAAACAATTCTTTGATATACCTTTTACTTATGGGCCTAGCATGCTAAAATCTTGTTAATAAGAAAAAAATTAAAATTTGTGTACTTGTACACCATTACCATGTTTTGCTTCCAGTCACAGAGAAAATATTAAAAAGAGAATAACCAATTAAAAGAAATACAACATTCACCACATTCTAAAGTAATACAGTGCAATTATTTAGAATCTCAGTCAGTCTGCATTAAGCTATACATCTCATTAACTAATATGCATTAGAATTTATCTTCTGATTCAGGAAAAAAAGTACAAAATATAAGATTAAAGCTTTATTTAGTTGCAAATAAACACATTTTAGTGACAACCAACTAATAATTTTCAAATTTGCTTTAGAGAAGTAACTACAAAAAATATAAATTACAACCAAAATTGCAACAGTTCACTCACATCAAAGATCTTGCTTGCACACTTCAGTTGTGATTAAAACTGACGATATATACAATATTGATTTTAAATGAAATCACTACCATTTTATCTAGGACAGCTCTTTCCATACTTTTGTGTACGTCATACCAAAGACTGGCAAACTTTTTCTGCACAGCAGTATCCTATCTGCTCAGATAGTTACAGCTCGCAAGTCTTGACTGCCTCTTGATTATGTATATGCCCTTTTCTTGGCCTTGAACAATGAATCTTCTTTTTCCTCATTGCCATGAGGAAAGCTATGGTGAAGACAATTGCCTCTGACCATATATTGTCCCTCTTGGTGTCTTATCAGCTTTGTTGTTTTTATCCTTGTCAGCTTCACCTTTTCTATCATCAGATATAAGCTCGACTGCCCTCAATGTCAGTCTGATCCTACCCAAACTATTGTTTCTTGTTTACTCTTGAGGTACAGATTTCCAGCTCCTATCTCACCAGTCCACTTTATCACCTTTTGCCAGAGACAAGCCAAGTTTTGAAGCAGATTCTTTCCATTGGTTTTCCTCTGCTGCCCCTCAGGCTTGTGAACACTCACTGACTGTGCTCCCTCAAATTCCCTTCTGCTGTGTTACCAAAGCTGACAATTTTTAGGCTGCCAGCATTGTGCTGTTATCCTGGTCTAGTCCTCTCTTGTTCTTCAGTGCCTAATCATAGTGTGCTCTCTTTTATTGCAAGTGAATCAGCATTTTTTATGCTTTTTCTGCATTTATATAAGACACTACAATAAATTTCTGGTATATACATAAGTACTGTAGTAATACAAATAACTAGTAACAGCAATAGTGGCTTGATCTTGAACAGCGACAGGGATGGTTTGATGTCTGTTAAAGGCTGGAGATACAATTATGCTGTACTTATACCTCCCTAACATGATTCTGCTTGAATATGGACCCTTGGTCTTCACACCTGCTTTTCCTTCTGCACCTTTTGCCCAAACAAGGAGGCATCTGAATCAGTTTGGACCCATCAATTCAGTCAAGTCAATCCCTCAGACATCTCAGCATCACTTGCAATGTATTTTTATGGTTGTTGTTTTTCTTAATGTAAACATCTGTTCATCATGAACTGACCTTTAAACAAAAGGTCTTCAAAAGTCCAGCAGATAGGAATATTCACTGCTGCCTTGATCAAGACATCTGCTGTAAAAGTAACCTGCCTATAAATTACTCTTTGAATAGGAAAGCAAAGCAAATGCTAATGTCCCATTAAGCATTTGGATCAATAGTATGTTTAGAATAAATTTTGCAAAGGCCAGATTTTCAAGAAAGCTCACTTTGAGACCTGATTTTCTTGTTCCAAAGATAGTGATTGGGGTCAGACTCTAAAGAAATCTGTGTTCTCATGTAAACACCTCAATGATGGTCAGGATTACTAAGTACTCAGTATACGACAGCTCTTTTGGGGACTCATCAAGTCTCAGGGACTTTCAGAGAGATTCCAGTGTGCCATATACACTGGAAAATCAGAGGACTTATTCTGGAAGCTAAATGTGGGACCTTTTGCAAACTCTGGACCAAATGGACCTAGGAAAATGCCGGGCATTCATGATGGGGTTGTACAAAAGATTATTTTTTTTTACTTTTGTGAACTTCTTTGGAACCAGAGGCCAAAGCTTTTCTACCCCAGGATTTAGCCATCCAGTATTTGTGTTTCTACAACTGGAGCAGTGGCATGAAGCTAGCTTGAGGAAAAGCAGTGCTGAAGTTCAAGCATATAATCTACCCCAGCTGCAAAGCACCCTTCTAAAAGACAAGCACAGCTCAGTGGAGTAACACAATGTAAAAAGGAAGGTGGAAATAATATATGATTTCTTGTCTTCTGCAGTATGACTCCCTGCAAAATGAAACTCAATTAGAGTTTTGAGAATCATGAGTTTTCTTTCCAGCCTATGCAGAGAGCTGTGCTTTGATTACTCAAAACCCAGGAAGCTGTCATTCAGAAACTTGGGATGCAGGGCAAGACAACGTGCCTTTTGTCTCTTTTTTGGACTCATTGACTGTGCTGATGCAGGTGGTCAACTCATACGAATCCTTTCATAAACTTGAGATTTAACCAGTTCCAATTTTTGTTCCTGCTATTGCTACAAAAATTCTGCTCAAGAAAAGAAAGCTTCCTTTAATTTCCAGTCTAAATGTATTTCAAGCCCCTGTTTATTCCTTTCTACTTGTGCCAGCATTGTCCTTTAGCCATGCTCTGTCCTGGCTACACACCAACTTGTTGCATTCATCAAACACACTCAAGGTCTCTCAGGCTCTGTTTTGCTAGGCTGAACAAGAACAGCTGTCTCACGATGCTCTGTGCAGCACTCTCTGCAGTTTTAAATTCATCTCTCTTGAAGATGGATGAGCCAATCCGTACATCTGCAGACTTCCAGATCTTACTCACTCTATAATTTCAACAACACCATGTGCAAGAGGTCTTGTAACAGAGACAGTGAAGAAAACAGGAGAGAGGAGAAAGGGACAGGCATAACATCTGACTTAAAGCAATCACATTCAGGTATTTTGTGTTGGTTCCAAGATAAAAAAGCAAAAAAAAACCCCAACACTGACTGTCATTTTACATTGCTAAGTGTCCAACCTTTGCATAAAATGTAAGCTGTTAAATCAAGAGAGAATACCTAAAACATCTCCAGCTGCATACTTTTACCATTTCTTGGTCTATGGGAGACTTGGAAAGTGAAAGGCCTGTAGGCTTCTACATTCCCTTATACTTTCTGTATAGATCTGCTCAAATAATTCAATGGCTAGTTCATTAAAACCACATCTACAAACTCATTTCTGGAGCCACATTAGAATATTTTTTTCTATAAAAGAAAAGAAAAAAAAAAGGCAGCTTTACAAATTAGAAGCTTTCCTCTATCACTTAACTTTTGTGGGTGAAAGCCTGTGCCTCTTCACGTCAGCCTACTGGCATGAGGCAGCCTGGCTGACTTGGTGGACAGGCTCTGCCCAAATACAGCTTTATCTAGAGCAGCTTTCCTTTTAAGATGATTTGGATTCAGCCTCATTTACATAGTTCAGGTGATGAATCGAAGATATACTATTCTTAGAAGAACTAGTTTTAGCCAGCAAATAACTCAGCTGGAGTGAGAGATTCTTTGAGAGTCAAGCAAACAAAACCCCTTTTATGTATGGTGCTCATATCAATGATCTACAGAGCTCAGGAGTGTAGGAAGCCAGCTAGGCAAATCAGAGAGAAGAAAGTCTGTCTTGTCTCTCGCAGTGACTCATTTGCAGGATTAGTATCTGCAAGAAAGCAGGCTTTTGTCTGAGATCCTGGAAGATGCAGGCTACTATCTTAAATTCAGCAGGTTTTGTTCCACTTTGTGAGTGGACCTCTGAGAAAAGGACCCTATAAAATTTGACTTTGAAGAACATTCCTTGGTAGACAAACTACAGCATTGGTCAGTGACGATGCATGCTCATAAGACTAGAGTTTGTGCTTAGTTATACATAAGAAAAACAAAAGATTAAATTTAATGGAAGATTTAAGGGAGAGCAGTAAAGAACCTCTGAATCCAGTATACTAAGCTAGGAGACATTAAATGGCATTCCAGTACTTAAAGGAGGTCCAGAAGCAAGATGGGAAAGGACTCTTTATCAGGACGAATGTAACAAGGGTTAAATTTAGATTAGATATTAAGAGGAAATTCTTTTCTGTGGAGGTGGTGAGACACTGGAACAGGTTGCCCAGGGGAGTTGTGGCTGCCTCCTCCCTGGAAGTGTTCAAGGCCAGGTTGGATGGGGCTCTGACCAACCTGGTCTAGTGGGAAGCATCCCTGCCCATGGCAGGGGGGTTGGAACTAGCTGATCTTTAAGGTGCCTTCCAACGCAAACCATTCCATGATATTCAAGGACCACCTCTTCCAAGCCCAAGACCTATGCATTCCAAAAAAGAGGCAAGCTGGTAACAAACCAGATGGCCTGCATGGATGAACAAGTAGCTCCTAGACACTCTCAAATGCAAAAAGGTAGTCTACAGGTCATGGAAGAGTGAACAGGCAACACTGGGGGATTACAGAGAAGTCAACCGAGCAGCCAGGGATCAGGTTAGGAAAGCTAAAGCTCTGCTGGCATTAAATCTGGCTAGGGATGTCAAGGACGGTAAGAAAGGCTTTGTAGGTATGTTAGTGGCAAAAGGAAGACTAAGGAAAACATAGGACCACTCCAGAAGGAAACAGCAGAGCTGGTCACACAGGATATTGAAAAGGCTGAGGTGCTCAATGACTTTTTTGTCACAGTTTTCACTGGCAAGAGCTCCAGCCACACTGGCCCAGTTGCAGAAATGACAGGCAGAGATTGGAGTACTGAAGAACTGCCTACTGTGAGTGAAGACCAGGTTCGGGACCATCTAAAGAACCTGAAGGTACACAAATCCATGGGACCTGACGAGATCCGTCCACTGGTCCTGAGGGAACTGGCAGATGAGGTTACTAAGCCACTTTTCATCATATATGAGAAATCATGGCAGTCTGGAGAGGTTCCGATTGACTGGAAAAGAGGAAGCATAATCCCTATCTTCAAAAAGAAGAAAAACGAAGACCCGGGGAACTACAGGCGCATCAGTCTCATCTCTGTGCCTGGCAAGATCATGGAGCACATACTCCTGGAAAAGCTGCTAGGGTACATGGATATAGAGGAGGCGATTGGTGGCAGCCAATATGGCTTCACCAAAGGCAAATTGTGCCTGACACACTTGGTGGCCTTCTACAACAATATTACAGCATCAGTGGATAAGGGAAGTGCAACTGATCTACCTGGACTTGTGTAAAGCATTTGACACTATCTCACACAACATCCTGGTCTCTAAACTGGAAGGACACTGGTTTGATGGATGGACCACTTGATGGATAAGGAATTGCCTAGATGGTTGCACTCAAAGAGTTGTGATCAATGGCTCAGTGTCCAAGTGAAGAACAGTGACGAGTGGTATCCCACAATGATCGGTACTGGGACCAGCGCTAACATCTTTGTCAGCCATATAGACAGTGGGATAGAATGCACTCTCAGCAAGTTTGCTCTCGACACTAAACTGTGTGGTGTGGTCGACACGTTGGAGGGTAGGGATGCCATCCCGAAGGACCTTGACAGGCTTGAGAGGTGGGCCCAGCCCAACCTCATGAAGTTCAGCAAGGCCAAGAGTAAGGTCCTGCACTGAGGTCGAGTCTAGTTTTGGGCTCCCCAATTCAAGAGAGACAGGAACCTACTTGAGAGATTCCAACAGAGAGCTATGAGAATGATTAACGGACTTGAACATCTCTCCTATGAAAAGAGACTGAGAGAACTGGGGCTGTTTAGTCTTGAAAGGAGACGGCTGAGAGGGGGTCTTATTAATGTATACAAATATCTGAGGAGTGGGTGTCACAAGGAAGGTGCCAGTCTCTTCACAGTGGTACCCATTAATAGGACAAGGAATAACAGGTATAATCTAGAACATGGGAAGTTCCACCTCAGCATGAGGAGAAACTTCTTTACTGTGAGGGTGACAGAGCATGTGAACAGGCTGCCCAGAGAGGTTGTGGAGTCTCCTTCTCTGGAGCCTTTGAAACCCTCCCTGGACGCGTTCCTGTGTGGCTGCCCTAGGGGATCCTGCTCTGGCAGGTGGGTTGGACTGGATGATCCCTAGAGGTCGCTTCCAATCCCTAACATTCTGTGATTCTATGAAAAGATTTAGCTTGTTATAATAAAGATGAGTTAGTTTACAAACTGAACTCAGATGTAAACTCAGGGTTCTCTGCTATATTTGTGTGCCAGAGACATCCTGGAAGGGCAGAAAGGGCAAAAGCAGCTCTGGCACAGTACCAGGAGGTTTCACCATGTGCAGTATGCAACGCTGTGTCAGCAGACTACATCCCTATACCTAGGGAGCTAAACAGCCACAATGTTGACCCCTATTCTACTACCGTGGCTTTAGGTCTCCAACACTGCTTAGAGAGACTCTTTGGATCCCCTTTGAAATGCTCATATCCCACCTGGAACCTGGAGCGCTGGGGTCTGCTGGGGCTACTGCAGACAACCACCACAAATCAGGAGCCGTGGCTTGATGGTACAGTTTGGTCTCCTGCCTGTCTACTTGCTGCTCTGTATCCCTTCCAGCATGCTCACAGAGAACAGCTACAGTTTAGCTCCTTATATTCTGTAAAATATGCTGGTGACTTTCCTCAGTCAAAACAAAACAATTCAGAACTCAACCCAGTACAAATGTAATGTGAATAAATTATCCAGGTAAAAGATTTCTTGATTCCTCATCTGCAGAGCTTTATCCATCAACTACCTGTTTTATGTAAAACTGTCACCAGTTTCTTATTATCCTGCCATAAAGGAGAAATTTTGTTTTATATACCCCGCCTGGATGACTGACATCATTACTACCAACAGTAACAGTTATGCTATTAAATTGCCAAAGGGAATTTTTTTCACCAAATATGAAAGGCACCTGACAGGCAGCAGCTGGGTACACAGTTTATAGAACTGCCTGGCAGCACAGGCAACACCTTTTGGGTGTCATCTGCTTCACTCACTTATGCTTAACTTATTTTTACATTGCATGGTTGAACCTACTGTTTGCCCTGTTGATACTGTATTTCCGTGGCTCCTTCCGGAACAACTTTCTTCCTTTAACTTCTTCTAACTCCTAATATACTCCACATTGTACCATGTGTTGCTGTCAGCTCTAACCATACTCTCACAATGCACCTGTATCACTTGTTCTTTCCAAGCTTCCAGCTCCAACAGTCATCATCACATTTACATGAGCGAGTTGCACTGCCTAACACTGTTGCTGATGTACAGAATCAATCCTTAACACCGTTCTTGGGCAGACTATTCCTCTGCAATACATTTACCTAGTTCCTTTTCAGAGAACTCTAGATGTCTATGCATAGCAGAGCTTCATGTTTAGTTGTAAGAGGAAAGTACCTCTATGGTTACACTGACATTCTACAAAGCCTAGGATACGAAGTTGGCTCATTTTTTGTTTTCCTTCTCCCTCCTCCATATATACTTCACTTTTGGAGAGGGACTGGAGTGATAGCTATGTGTTATTCTGTACTGAGCCTGCTCTTGTACAGCAATAATTTTTAACTTCTGTCTCTAAGGTCAACACCATATATAAGAAGTGTAGTGTTATAATGTTTTTTTTAAATAGATACTGAACCTTTCCTGCTTCATTGGAATTCTACATTCCGCAAAGTAAGCTAGAGGGTATTTCAACACAGTTAGAAATTTATATTTCTAAAAAAAACCCCTGCACCTTAGGAAAACTTCCAAGACCTCACAATTTCAAAATGCTATACTTAGGGATGTATAAAATAATAAGTGGTCTGATCTAACTCCAGAGTTAACCTGAGCCATTTTAAAAGAGTTTTCCATGGCTTTTATAACTCTCTCCCCTTGCCCAATACACATCTGGTTCTAGTTGGCACCAAAAGATAGTTGTATTTAAATGTCATGAAAAAGGCTAATCTTGTGTTTCTGTCTTGCTGGGAGGCAGGAAGTACTAGAAGTCTCATAAGAAAGGTAGTTCTCCTTGGATATCTGGCCACATTTTACATAGTCAAGTGATTTACATAGCTCAGAGAAGAATTCAAATTTTTGTGTTAGCTGAACCAACCCTCTCAACCTCCAGAGGCTCATTTGTCATTAGGTAGAGGTTACTAGAAGACACTGGAAAGCCTGCTTAGTCTAACAGCCAGCCATGAACTTCTTGATCTTTCATATCTTTGCTCTTTCCTCTAGGAAAATCCAGTAAATGGAACAGTATTTAAGAACACTTTTTGACAGGGAAAATACGTGGTTCATTATTCAAGATGCTAGAGAAAGGAAGTAAAACTGGTTCAAATCCTGTGATTCCACATTAATCTTCACTTTTCCCTTATTCAGTCAAACTCTTGTGATCTTGACTAGAGGTAGCAAAACTACCATGGACTTTGGGGCTGCAGAGTTTTTAGTGGCATTTACTGCAATTAATCTATCGAAAACCCTACAGTCATAAAAAACATTTTCCATAAATTATCTAGGTTCAATTAGCAGTAGTGATATACTCCCTTGAATACAAGAGCTGGACTGCAAGTGTAAAACCAATAGGAATGAGTTGCTGAAGTTACTTTCAATATGATACATGTTTTTAAAGTGGCTTAAACACTTCTAAACATTCAACCTATGAGCCACTTCTACAGTGATATTGCAAGATGATTCATACGCGCTTAGTGTCTTGTTTCACAAAAGGAAACCTTAAAACAAAAACTTGCCCATGGCTACAAGGAAAGGCTCAAACTGAATTTAGAAACCAAACATCCCTGCACGTATTTTCATGCTCAGACCATGCTTCTCTTTATGACCTTACTATATCTACATGTAAAAGGCATGTCTACCACTAACATAATACTGATACTTTTTACCTTTTACCTTCTAAGCAGGTTCTGTTGGTGTTCTTGCGGCAGACAAGAACTCAGTGCATATACTTGGGCGAATGGAAGAACACGTTAACATTTTAAGTAAATGAAAAACAATTTGTGAAAATGTGTTCATTTACCTTTTTGATCTTCTTTTTTTCCTTCCAATGCTGATGCTTTCTCTGCTAAAATACCATTATCTCCACTGGCTTTTACCACATTCTCTTCCTGTATGGCTTCTTCACCAATGGCTATGGTGTGTCCATTTGAAGTTTCAAAATTTACTGTTACATCACCATCTGAAACGAAAATTAAAAAGCTATTGCCTAGTTTAACTGTTTCGTTAGCATGTATTGAAAACACACAGCATCCCTCTGTTTCAAGTGTCCATGGAAGCAAAGCAGAAAGACTTACTGACATGTGAAACATCAGGCTTCAGATCTGCTCTGCAAAGGAACTCTATAGGCTTCCACATTCTTTGGGTGGACACCTCCACAGCAGAGGGCCTGGAAGTGCACATGAGTTTTCAGGTCCAGCTCCGTATCTGTACATGTGAGAACACGTGTCTTCCGCTTTCTTTCTCCCTGCATCTTGGTTTATGCAACAGAAAACCGTGTGCGTGGATCACAACGGACCTGCAACATGTTCCAACACACCTCAAATCTGGACAATTAGGGGGCAGTTGCAGGACTACTGTGGTGCATTTAACAGTAGGTAAGTCAGGTAGGAATTCAGACAGTCCTCAGAGTACGTGTGCCCAGTTAATGAATAAAAGAGGTCACAAAGTCATTATCCAGTCTTAAGAACCAAGGTGAAGTCTTCCTGTACTACGAATCCTGTCATTATTAAATTCTGCAAGTCAAATTCTTTCCCAATTCTGATGATATTTTACTCACTTACCCAGACTACCTCAGCTGTGAGGTTTTATTTAATACTGAGAAAAACTTCTTTCTCTTCCATACTTGTCTCTGCACTCCTCAAAATGCTACATAATCTTTCTGTCTCATAGCTTTCTCTCTTCCCTATTTGCTGATTTCTGCTCTCAATTCCATGCATTTAAAAATTGTGCTGAATTTCTTCTCTGGTATCTAAGGTTTGTTGTCCTTTTGTTCCTCACACCCCATTTGTAGCTCACACAGATGATTGCTCTCCTCCTGCAGGATTATCTCTCTTGCTGTCCATCCAAAAATTATACAAATCTATACCCGGCACTTCTTCTGGTATCGCCTGTTGATTCTTCATTAATTGTGGTAATTCCAGTCTCTTCTCCTCCTCTTCTTCCTTGCTGCGTGCTATTGGACCTGGATGTTTGGCACTTCCCTGGTTTCAACACAATTACCATCTTTGAGTGCTCCATGGGTTAAGCTGATGGTTTCATTCTTGCCCACACGCTAACTTCAACTTGATGTGTAAAAACTAAGTTTTGCCTTCTTAACCTTGCCTCACTCACTATAGCTGATGGTTGCACAAGGCTTCCTTCTTACGTTATTGCAACATCCAGTTTCTTCAGCTTCTCTCTTCTGGCACCTCCTGTCTCCATGTGGCACTTGCCACTTTCCACTCCGTTCTCCTTCATTCCATCTGAAACACTATTACTTCTTCATATTTCTTACCCTCTTACATTTCAAGATGCCATGTAATCTCCCCTTTTCACTTCCAGCTCCACAGTCATTCCTTCTAACTACCTTCACACCGCTCAATGACTATCTTTATCTCCATTTTTAGCACCTTCAAAGCAATCCTATATTCTTTCAAAATGCTCCTTAAAAATCACAATTTTCATCAGACATGAAGCACAACAGGATGAAAGCAACCCAAACTGGATTGATGGTCTTAAGTCAGGAGGAAGGGGAGAAATTTGTTCATCTTTACATCCTTTACTCACTTTGTTTAACTTCTGCAAGAGATGCAAAGTCCCATTGCTTTTAAAGAATGGAACAAGGTTAAGCATACATAGATAAGCAATCCATACATACTTTTAACACAAATCATGTAGTATTTATGTTCAGACTGCAACCAACCTGAAACATTAACACATTTCATTAACTGTCTTAGCAGTCTAAACGCAATTTACAACCATCAGTGGACAAAGTCAGTCAGTTCCCCAGTAAAGCATGTAGCAAAAAACATAACAAATTCACAGATGGACAAATTGAGGTATGGAGAGTTTATATGTCTTATTTTAATTCAAAGACATGTGCTGACAGACAAACTCAGAAGCCAGCTATGCTGAATGTCTTAGTCTGGTAATTAATGAAACATGGTGAAGAAAACCATTGTCACATGTCAACAAACAAGGCCCTTCTAAACATCGATGTGTACAACACAGATTATACACATTGATACTCTCATGATTCTTCAGCTCAGGCAGAGTAACACAATTTCTAGAAGAAAAATATTTTTAGAAATCATGGGAGTTATTTGACACCTTGATAAAATGTCAAATGGCTTAATTTTAAGCTGCAGAAAATTACTTTACTTACTTGACTTGTATTTAGATTTATAGAAGATCAATAATATTAGAAAGAATATCACTATAAACTTCATCCAGTGTAGCACAGATGTGTTAACCATGGTTTACTTGTACTTTTTAAAACACAAATTCTGGTTAATACCAGTTACTAAACTATATAGCATTTTGAAACAAGTCCCAGAGATTCACGTTTGTGCCATTTGTGAATGTGGTCTCTGAGACAGTGGTGGTATCTACATGACCCCAGCACTGGTACTTTTTGATACTTGAAATGGATGCTATGGATTTGCTCAGGGTCCCAAAGCCTCTAACTGTTCAGTCAAAATTTCTCTTATTATACTCCAGTTGCTTTAGAAAGCAGACTTTGACTCAAAATAATAGGTTAATCGCTAACTCAGGAAAAATACTGGCAAACAATAAGTAGGAACCACAGGAGTCACACTACTTAGAGGGAGCATCAAAATACCTAAAGATACGACCAGAAGTCAGACACTGGACCTCCGACAGGAGCACTTACAGAACACTTATCTCTTGACTCCAACTTTAGTTCTTTGTCAACTGGCTAAAATTATCTCTTTGTCTCCTCATACCTACTTACACTACATGGAAACAACCCAATAGTGGCTTTATCATCCATGTTTAGCACTCAGGAACTAAATTCTAGTTAACATGTTATCACCTTGCTCGGGCATTTCCTTCAGCACTCCCCTTCTTATCAGCTCCTCTCTGCTTTGTCTTGTCGAAATCTTCCTTTCCAACACTAAAGAAAAAGCACAGTTAAGAATAGATTTATTCTCATATTGCTGATGCTTGTGGAAAATGTAGAAAAAGATTTTTATTTTACAGAAACCTTGAGAAATCTTGTTCCCTTTGATTCTACAGGAGAAGTGGTTTGGCTTTTCACGGATGTTCTCTCAAAATATTGTTCCACGACTTCAGGCACAGAATGTGGGGATCCAGCACCTTCAGCTGATTGAGGCTCTATGAGGCTTCTTTTACAGTCAATATAAAAAGGCACTTTCAGAGTGGAGTTGAACTCCCCCTAGCACAGACATTTAACATGTAAAAGCACCTCTTTTCCATTGACTGGGTTGACTAGTTCAGCTGGAGATACCTCCACCTACTTTGTAGATGTTAGGAGCTGGGAGAGAGAAATGCTGCTCATAGCAAGCAGCTCACAGAGTAGACTTTGCGAAATGCAAACTGTTTTAAATGGAAGAAAAACACCTTAAACAGAAAGTAGAAAGTCATGTGCTAAAAATGGATAACATCCAGGCTGGCTAGCTGGCTTTCATGGAAAAAAATGCAGCACCCTGGTTTTAGGTTTGAAAAAAAAAAAAAAAAAAGATACCTAAAGCACACACACAAAAAAGACTGTGACATGAAGCATTTTAATTATTATGTTTATTTCCCGCGGGGAAAAAAGCTAAATAGCTTTATAGGGAAAAGCATTTACAAATGGCAAAATACAGAACAGCTCCACACTGCATCCCACTCTTAAACTAACACAATTTTGGTCAGTGATCTGGGAGCCCACTGCAATGACCTGTAGAACCACGGTGCACAGCTCATAAAATGTGACCATCACTTGTAAAATCCCATCTTCATTGTTAGGAAGTTAATCTCCCATCCTGCTTCTCTTTACATATGGACATCAAAACCCAAGAGATGTTTGGAGCTCAAGTTGAGGGCATCCGGCAAAGTTTCAGCCACGCTGGACTTCATCCTATTAATGCTATGGGATAAGGTTATTTATCTCATCAACTAATTCAAACATTCTGGTAATCCAATTACTCTTTAGAGCCAGCCTAATTGCTGCACACAGATTAAATACTGCAAGAACTATCATCTTGCTTGCCACAGCCCAGCTGGAACGAACAGCCATATGGCGAAGTGATGGCTCCTGGGAAGACACAGGGAGAGGGAGGTTGGCTCTTCTAAGAAAGTTACCCTTCATGCACAGCAAAACGTCTTTCCCAGCCACAGGCAACTGTGTAGCTGCTGACTCACAACCAGGCTGGCTGTGCTTGGATACCCAAAGGCATCACCGCTCACAGCTTCCCACCCTCCTTCTTCACCAGGGAAGGTGATGGTTGAACAGAAGGTGAAGCAGATTCTGTGCTTCTCAAATTTAAAGCACTGGGTTTACTTCTCACACTGCAAAGCGTGGGGATTCAGGCACTGCTCCACATGGGATGCATTTCCTTGCCAAAACAGCATCAGCTCCTGGCAGAAGAACTGTAGGCAGCAACCACCTTGATCAGCCCAGTTCATGTTACCTGTGCCTGTGAGATCAACAGCTGGTGAATGCAAACAGTACTGGCTCAAGAACACGTAAGTTAGATCTGTGTTTCTATACTCAGATACTTTGTGGGTCTGTCTTTAAAGGTCAAACCTTCCCAGCATTCAAATCACAATTGACAATATAAAAAAGCCCATTACTGTGGCTACAGTCCCTCAATACAAGGCACTCTCCTTGGGGAGAGTCTGGTAGCCCAAATTCAGACCAAGTTAGACCGCCTTGGGTCCCAATCCTAAATTACTTGGAACTTCTTCCAGTTTTCCCCTATTATATTTTAAATTACATGTCTTGCAACTGTGTGTCACGCATTTGCATGGCAAACTAAGCACATGAGCACGCCCTGCTCCTGCAGAGTTTTTCATGCAGGTGAACATTCAGACCCACAAAGACTGCTTTAAAAGAGAGCAGGGGCCATGAAGTCAGAGGACTATGTGGGCAGGAATGGATGAAGGGTCTTAATCTCTCTAGAAAACAGGTGTATTTATGAGCAGAGCAAAATCTCCTTTGATATAAACCCGAAGGAGGAACACTTTACACACATACTTTATATCTGTTTTGTTGCTAGCAATATTTCTCCTATTCTTATTTCAACTTTACAGGTATTATTTATTTTCTACTATTTTTCCTCTCTGTCTCCTTTTCACTGAATCAGTCCCCGCCATCAACAGCTTTCTCTAGTCTGCAGGATGATATATTTTTTACAGTTCTACAACATTGAATGCACAACTGTATCGAGTAAATTATCATGGAAAATGTCAATTGGCATTAAAAGATACTAACTCCTTACACCTTTACTGGAAGACCTCAAGGCATTTTATTAACATTACCTAGGTTTCATAATATCCCTTAGACATAACTATCTCCACTTCACAGATTAGAAAATTTATGAACAGATAAGAAGCTTAAGCCCCAATCCATCATCTAAAATGCTAGCCATGAGTGGTGTTTTTATTTAAACTGATTAAGCTCAGTTAATTCAACTCGAAAAGATAATTTATTTAAAATATCATTTGGCCCACAGAAATAGTATTAAAAATCATGTTAGAATTCATTGAGTATCATAATTTTAATTCCTACAAAGAAAAAGGCAGAATTTTAATTTAAATCAAAGTAACCAAAAATATGGCCCCTTGTGTAACAGGAATGAGTAGCCCGTCTACTTACTAACCTATACTGGGTGCTATTTAGCCAGAGTGGACTCATCACTATGATTTATTGCTTATTACAAACTTTGGACTATACATTCCACATTTAAACAGTCAAGTATTTTGATTATCACAGCCCAATTGCACTGAGCTTTAACGGTCTCAAACTACTCAGTCAAGCTAATCACATTTGACTACTGTTATGTTTCAGTAACCTCTCTCAAAATAAGAGATTTACAAAGTCAAACGCTCAGAGTCAGGAGATGTTTGAACAAAGGCTGATAGCTCTGCAGATGGTACAGTTCTTATTTGCTTGTTAAATACTTTACCTTTGCCAGCCCTGCCTTGTTTAGGATACAGACTGCACTGTGTTCAGTTAATTGTTTCCTTGCTTAGGTTTTTAACCTTACTTTTCACACTATGGCCTCATCTAAGGAATAAACTAAACCTTAATTGGAGGAGAAAATTTTTCCAAATGTTACCCCAACAACTGAGTGAACCAAAGACAACTTGTTCTTCTCTTTGATGCTCATGTGAGATGCGTTATCATCACTGTATAGATAGGCAACTTAAGGCATAGAAAGATAAAGTTAAACATTACTAAACATGTTAACATTTTTTAAGTGTTTAATTTGAGCTACCTTTTCAGGTGTCATTTCCTACATTAAAATTGTGATATATAAAACAAACAAACAACCCAAAGCATAGGTGTTCTAGTTGAATTGCCCTCTTATGGCAATTCAAAATACCAGCAACAGAAATGAAGCTATGAGTATTGGCCATCCGGTGCTAAGCTAATGGCACAGACAATTGCAAAAAGAGTTATCATCTACCTGAACCACCTGGGACGGGTATCACTATTTGTCAACTCAGAAATAGTTCAGTCTCTTGAGTTCAGTATAGAGAAAGAACTATAATTTGATGCCTCCGCCACTGTCCCATTTGGCACGCTCCCTCTTATCACCACCTTTGTCATGATTTCATCATTTGTGTCTTTCTCTCTCATTTGAAGAAATTTAAACTTTTTATCTTTGATTTCCAGACCTACCTCTCTTCCTTCTTCTTCTAGTAGAACTTGCCACAATACACTACCCATTTGCTTCTCCCATAAGCACACCTTTGTCTTGCTATTCCTGCAGATTATTGTTTTCACAATCTCTCATATTACTCAGGAGTAGATGACTAGTACCATTCTGGAACACATATATAATAAACACTATTGCTGTACCACCATCATAGAATGTGTTGGGCTGGAAGTGACCTCTAAAGGTCAACTAGTGCAACCCTGCTGCAGTGAGCAGGGACATCTTTAACTAGATTAGGTTAATCAGAGGCCAATCAAGCCTGACCTTGAAGGTCTCCGGGGATGGGGCCTCCACCACCCCTCTGGACAACCTGTGCCAGTGCTTCACCACCCTCGTTGTAAAGAACTTCTTCTTAATGTCTAATTCTAAATCTACCCTGCTCTAGTTTAAAACCATTGCCCCTTGTCCTGTCGCTACACACCCATACGAACAGTCTCTCCTCAGCTTTCTTGTAGCCCCCTTCAGGTACTGGAAAGTTGCTATAAGGTCTCTCTGGAGCCTTCACGGGGACATTCTTAGGCTGAGTGACCAGTTGATGTTATCACTGCAAATCTTTTCTGTCATACGTGTACATATAATGTGTGTATGTGTATATGTGAACAGGTATCTTAACACGTCTGACATACACGAGGTGTAGAAATGTATGTGCATATAAAAAATCCTGAAGATACGTAACATTTCAACATTATCGGCAACATACTGTTTATTACAATAAACTGTAATAAAATGGAAATAACAATTTCTCCACCTGCATACATGTATGCATTAAGATTGATTACACAAACAAGTCATTCCTGACCATGAGTATAACTGGTTATCAGTCCCTGTCTGCTGAGGAAGGCTGAAGTGAGGCAGGTTTCACTCTCAGATGTCATGCTCCAGCACTCAAAAAATCCCATGTCAAAATCCTTCTCCTACTGCAGTCAAAAGCAAAGCTTGCCCTCACTTCAGCTACAACTGTCAGAAAGCTTGTGAATTTATCACACTGTACGCAGCCCTCAGTCACTTCAGTAAATCTTGCTCATCCAAGGGATCCCACAAACATTTGCATTTTTATCCCAATACAAATAATAGTTTCACTAATCATGAGAAGAGTTTACCTCAAAAAGCAGTTTCCATCCCTCCCTCCCTCCCCCCTGCAAAAGACTGTTCAGTGATATTCAGCAGCTACAAACCTCAGACAATCTTAAAACTAATTCTCTGACTCAAAGAGTGCTTGCTGTGAGATTCTGGATATTATTCCATCTTCAGTTTTGCTCTTCCAAGAGAAGCTCGAGACAATTTTGATTTTCAATTTTTCTCTGACCTAGTAAAGAGCTAAAATTGCCTCCTGCTCCCTGTCTGCACACACTCTTGCAATGGAGCTTTGAAGTGGCATCTGCTTGGTGCCAAGACACAAACTGCTGCCTTCGTTTCCTTCACAGCAAAACATTGAAGGGGGAGAAACCCTTGAGATTATGCCATTTTCTGTTTGTTTTTACTTAATTTTGAATGCCCTCTAGGCAGGAAAGTATACAACCAGTGCCCAGAGAACAGATTTCCTGAGATACAGCATGGAAAATAAGCTGCTAAAGGAAAAAATGCCAAGCATCATTCCCCCATCGGCACAAACCCTTCGACATCTAGTCCTCCTTTTTTTTTTTTTATGTTTGTGGTATTTGCTGTTTCTGCTAGCAACCAAAAGATATTCATAAGAGAGTCATGTGACATTTTGAGAAAGAACTGCAAGGTACATGTCCTGGCAAGGCTGTAGCAAGAACCTATTTCAAAAAGCCCATTGAAAACCCAGAGAAAGCAATAAGCGTTCGTTCCAACAGCCCGCACTCGGTCTTAAAGAAACTCTTTCTTCAGCTGCATACAGATTTATCATACTAAATCCAAAACACAATACTATACCAACTGCTAGGAAGAAAATTAACTCCATCCCAGCAGAAACCAAGACAGGCTGTTAAGAGAACAGGCGACAAGTGTGACGCTCATCATGCTGTCTCCCATGATCTCAGGCCAGGAAATGGGCTTCCTGCACGTAAGATCGACGCACGCACACACAGAGCTCTCCTTCTGTAATGTAAATACATCTTTGATTGAGTAGTCCGAGGAAGAGGATTTCCTGTAGGCTTTTGATTTTGTACAGATGTTTTCCCATCTCTTTCTCAAGTTAGATAAGCAAGTTTCTTCTCCCGTGTCAGCATGCAACAGGGGGAAACTTGTCAACTAAATGCACAGTCTCCATTGGTCCTGGGTCTGTTTCCTCAAGAGTTAGAGAGGTAACTATTTTTTTTTACTTCTCCCCTTCCCCGCCCCAAACTACTATCTAAGGCAGGATGAACGCAATCTCAACTACTTTTCATTTCAAATTCCAGCCTCACATGAAGCATACACACAAATGTGACTCCATACCTTACGTACACAGAGTTCAAAAGCAAATGAGTATCTCCCTATCGCTCTGTGGCTTCTTGTCAGCAAAATAGTCCTCAAGTACGTCAAGATATGCTTTCCCTGCAAGCTTACCTGATTTGCACTGAAAAACTACAGCTTATTCGTGGCACAGCTGAGGCTGGCACCCTGTCAGTTTCTGAGATTTCTGGAGACACAAGTGCTGCAGAAGAGTACAATTTATCTCAATTACTCTCCATATGGAAATATATGGGCAGGTCACCTGCATTTCTGGCCAAGACAGAGGAGGAACTGCAGGAAGGCACTGGAAATCAACACATAAATTGCTTACTCTGGTCTACTCCTATGAGCACTACTCGTACTACTGCCGGGCAACCTGCATGAACAAAAGGTATGTCCAGCCCACAACAAGCTGCCGGCTTAGCTGGGAAGTACAGCTGGGCTTGGGAAAAAACACGTATCTTGTATGTGGATAGGAAAGTAAGTATCAGTAACATCTAAGCAAGACTATAAACTATATTTTCCATGAAGGGGTACTCCAAATCTTCACTCTCTGGAGATTAGTCAATACTTAGATACACTCTTCATTCTCAATATAAAAAAATCTGTGAACTGTTCTTGTGCCAGTTTTGTACAGCCAAATGCCTAAATTTGTAGGTCACTACAAGAGTCAGAAGAGGTAAAACTCTCACAGGAGATCTAAGGGAAAAATAACACGAGAATCCTTCTGTTAGTTTTAGAACTCTTACAACTCCTGTCGTCAAGATTTACTTTCTTTTCATTTCCCCAGCTCAGAGAGCCAGTGTCGCTGTTTTTGAGGTGATAGTCAAGATTTTCAGACATTACACAACTGCTAGAGTTTCACTTTAAAGAAGAAAGAAAAACCCAAACCACTAGATATCATCATGGTTGATAAAATGCATGTAAACTGGGACATATGATTGCAAGTTTACATATTGAATGTACAAAATAATACAAAAGTTTTGAAAACTTGAAATTAATTCCCCGTGTCACTATGCTTGTATAATTCTACCCAAATAAATTAAATTTTACAGTGTAGCAGGATGGATATGCAGAATCTTATTAAAAATAGACCACACATACTCCTTAGAGAAAGATATCAATCTAGTGAATAATGAAACTATCAGAAGTTTCCAAACCTACTCTGTAGTATCTTCTGTTCACTGGGACATGCATTAAATTTTGCATATTTACTCTTCACAAACTATATATGCACTGAAATACTGTAGTTTATATAATTCAGAGCATTAGAATGGGTTTGTGTTTTACACAAATTAGCTGTTTTACATTATGTTATTAAATATAATAGCAGTCTCTACTGTATAAAAGTTTGATATATACTATATAGCTATCTAGCAGGATGCTAGCTGAACAATGAAATAAAAAAAATCAATTTTTTTTCAGGATAATTTAAAAGTCTATATAGAAGATGATCATTCTAGATACACAAGATACATTAATCACTTAGTGCATCAATTCCATTAGGAGCTTTTTTGCCACAAAGGACTATTGACTTCAGTTAGTCAATGAAGTGTCACCTCTTCCTGCACTGAACTTTTCCCATCTGCTATATCATTTACAGATATACTTCACCGTGCAGATAATTAACTTCCACTTTTCACTGCATAATTATACATCATCATGTATTCAATGGACCATAAGAGCTCTCATTAATATGATCTATGAACTATATTTATCTTTCACCATCAACTCTTTTCTTCTGCCAATTTGTAGTGCAAACTCTCCTTTTATGAATTTCTGTTTGCACACTGGTGGTCTCCATTTTCAAGAAAATATTGATCGCAAAATAGAGTTTTAACTTTGAAAAAAAGAGGAGGTCTATATTACTTTATTAGCTTCCAGATCTGAAAGGCAGTGCTGCAAAACCACAGCTGAAGTGTAAAAAATCAGGTTGTCTAAATGTTAAGAAGTCATTCAAAAGAGTCTGTTTCTTCTCTCTGCTTCAGCGTGCTTTATTGATAGTAAATCACAATGCTAAGACACAAATCCAAGTGGTAACCATCACAGAAGGGTAAAAAATACTTCTTCTTGTTATGTTTTGCTGGATTTATTTTTAGCTGGATCAGGTTTGTGATCTGTTCATCACAAAACTGGTGCCAGTAAACAGGAGTCAACGGAAGTTAACAGACAGCTGAGAGAACTGAGAAGACAAATTATCACTTGAAAGTTAGTTTTGGAGTAATTAAGATCGACATTTTTTCCCATAAATTATCCAATTAATTATCTTCAGAACTATGCATTGGGAGCACACAGTGGAAAAACCAGACTCAGAATGTAAAACATGACACATACTCTCCTGTAATGTTAATGGTAACTTAGCTCTCATAGTCTAGGTATATAACAGCAATAAGGTCCAAAAAGCGAAATAACAACCCTTATCACCAACTAGTGTAGCTGTTTGGCACCTTGAAAAAGTATTCTGTGACTCAAAGCTTGTCTATTTTTATCAATAGCATAATTTTAAAGCTTGATTTTCACTACACTTCTGAGACTATGGTTTTTGTCCATTACAGCTAATTTCTCAGGTGATCACCTTGAGATAAACTCTCCTCAATAACTCCATCTGAAGTCAGTGTCAATGGGAACTGTGGGTTCTCCACAATCCTGAAATGACTTGAAGGACCATACCAACGTAAACAAGACAGGCAAATCTAAGTACAAGCAAGTAACTAAGAAGGCACTTTTGGAAATGTTCATATCTTAACTTCTTTGTGCATAATTTCCCCCTTTTGTAAGAAAAATACAAACATGTGCTTTGCCTTGGTATTATAAAAATTGATGTATCGTACTTGGAAGACTAGATTGAGGCCCTCTAAACAAAAATAAACACAGTGTTTATTATGTTGTACTAACATGAAAAGAAGGCACTTTTGGAAATGTTCATATCTTAACTTCTTTGTGCATAATTTCCCCCTTTTGTAAGAAAAATACAAACATGTGCTTTGCCTTGGTATTATAAAAATTGATGTATCGTACTTGGAAGACTAGATTGAGGCCCTCTAAACAAAAATAGTACAACATAATAAACACTGTGTTTAACATGAATTTACCAGACATTCATTTGTAAAAAAACAACTGCAAAATGACACACGCATTTCTGCTTAATGGCATAACAATTTAACACATGCTAGTATGTTGTGACAGTCTGGAGAATCTCTGTATACACAGCTTATAAATGGTGATTATTCTGAAGAATTCACCATATATAAAAATCACATACCTGTCCAACAGTAGCTGCAGAACATTCAGGAGTTATTAGCTAGAAATAGTTTTGCTCTAATAATATGAAAAATAGCACTGAGGAAGCTGAAGGAAACTGGAAGCAACAAAGGAGACAGCAGACTAAGGGGATTTATTTTGACTGCAGTAGTGGAAGACATTGTGGGAATTTTGTTGCAAGGTACCTAGGAAAATTAAAAAACAGAAAAGAGAAGAGAGACGGCAAGAAGGATTTGAAAATGTCAGAAAGACTGTCCAAAACTTCAATCGGTATCTGGAGTGATGAAGACACCAGAGAAAATGTTTTCTTTCTGCCTTTCATGTAAATAAAGCACATTCTAGAAGCGACACTGTAAAACCATATGGTTCCTTGCTGCAATTGTCAGGAGTTGCTCTGGGTTTAAAATGTCAAGCAGTGTACTCCTAAGAGTTCAGGAGAGCTTACTGAGGACACTTTAGGAGATTAGTATTGCTCTTGTTACCTAGAGCTGTGGAAGATAGGGGACGGAGCGCTTGCACTGTGGTTATGAACTGAAAAGCTCATAGATGCTCACTGGACTCTGATTAGACTCAAGTTTAGAAAAGCACAGCATCCAATGTCTGAATCCCAAAACAAAAGTTTGGGGTTTTTTGTGGAGAAAGCTTGCCCATAGCTGTGACACACAAAGACACACACACACGCTTATATGCAGCGTTGCATTCAGTTTCTTAAACATAGGTGTCTACAGCCACTTTGGATGCTCCAGGGTTTTGGAAATAGGTGCACAGAGATGACAAATATGGTGCAGAACCTTCTAGAAGAGCACACAGGACACTTCAGAACATCCCAGGTGACACCAAACAACCATGTTTATCTAACTGAATCCCAGCCCTCAACATCTCTCTTTTTCAGAAGGAATGTAACAGACCATTCTTCAAGCCTTGCCAATGGGGAAATAAAAGGCCAGAGCAGCCTGTATGAAGGCAGCGGTCGCAAAGCTGACCTTCATTCTTCTGCTGGGCACAGCCACACCTGCTTCTTCCCTCTGACAAGACCAAACGTTTGCTGCATGAAGGCAAGGTGTGTTTCGTAATCCAAGTTACTGACTATTAGAAGGACATAAACACATTTCCACCATATTTGAGGATACGTGATATAAAGCCTAGAGTTTCTTAGCTAGGAAAAAAACAAAAACACAGCACTGTCAACATCAAAAGAATATCATAGATAATGTATAGTAAACAAATGGCATATTTCTGGTGATAGGTTAGCGTGGAGGCTGAAGAAGGTTAGGTTTTTCCTTCCCAAAGATAAAACTGTTTTTCAATATGTCAAATACAGTGCCTAAATAATCCTTGTTATCTGACAAGCTCCAAGAGCTTTTCAAGTATTACTCTGCAAAGCTACCACAGTGTTTTCTGCTATTTGCCACCAAAGGGTCATTGACATACCTGCTGAGGTTTCTCTGAATTTGTCACTAGTCTTCTTCTTCCGCCATTTCCAAGGCTTAAAGATTTTTCCAATGGTGGAGAGTTTACCCTTCCTCTTGAAGGGGGGAGTTTGGGATCCTGGGGCTGGTCCATCCGAGTTAGCGATTGAAGCCTTATCCAAGCCATCAACTGTATAAGCAAGAAAAGTAAAGGTAACTGAAGGATTGAAACCAAAATAGCATCCAACAGCTAAACTTTTCCACTATGAGACTGCAGCAGGCTGTGTGTGTGCCCGTGTGTTTTCTGTTACAGAAGGCAGCCAAGTGGCAATTGACTGCAGCCTGTGGTCACAAACAAGTTCCCACCCCAGCCAGCCCTGGGCTTCCCTTCTGCTCGGCACCTCAACAGTAGCAGGACAGAGCTTGCTCCTCATGATGCACATCTGACACATCTGCATAGTGCTGCGGTTCCCCACTGCTACTGGAGAATTTCTTTCAACTTGTATTTGAGCGACTTTTTCCCTATCCTTGGTAAAACTGGATAACTAGCTGTCATCATATAGAAAACAAAACCCTTACAATGTAAAAACTATTTGAGTGAAACAAATTCTTTCTTAAACAAGCTGTAAAAATAACTGTTCTAGCAGTAGAATCAAAATAGGTCTGTCTGATATCCCCAAAATCCGTCATTCCTAGCACAGCCTGCCATGAGTCAGGCTTCTTATTAACAAAACATATTTAACAATAAACTTTTGAGCTGTGGCCAAAGTTTAAAGAAGGATTACTTTTCTGCAAAAACATACTGAGTGATAAGAAAGCCAATATTTATCATCAATGGCTGTAACATCAAGTTTTGTGAACAAATTTAAGACTCATTCTTCAACATGCCATAGCATACAGTTAAAATAAATTTTTAAAAAATTTCATTGAAAAGTCTACTATAATTTATTTCTATTTAAGAACTGAGGTTTCTTAGAGTCTTCCATTCCTAGTCCTACAAACACTTCAAATACGCTTAATTTTATTCATGTGTGCAGTTTCAAGTGAAGTAATTGTGATTACTTACGTACATAAAATTAAACATGCGCTTAAATGTTTGTGGCATATGGGCTCTGCAATTGCTTTCTTTCATCTAAACATTCTAATTATAACCAATTCAGAACAGAGTTAATGGCACTATGCGCAGTAATAATGATAATCATAGATCATTAAATCAGAAAGTACTATTCAAAGAAGGAAATATCACTGTCCCCATTTTACGGATGGAAAATATGAGGCACAGAATTGTTAAGTGTTTAATTTTATGTTTGCCAAATGGCTTTCTGAATCCTGGTCCCATGTCCTAGCTGCTAAAAAGATACATATTCAGACACATAACATCATGGTGCAATCTTATTATTCTGTTTCTCAGACAAATGGCATTTAATGAGTCCTATATTTGTCCTAGACTTCAGATTGATCCAGGATACTAAAAAAAATAATAAAATCTTTTCTGTGTTAAAGCTGATGTAATGCAAACAGAGTCCAAGAAACTTTATTTCCAACTGAGAAAAAGGATCCATTGTATAAGTTTGTTGAAGTCTAGGAAGCTAAAACCAGAGATAAACCTGTATGAAAATGATAGCACTTAAATCAATAAATCTGAGTTCTGGCATAAAATGTAGTAAATTCTGCACTGTCAGAGAGACAGAACAGAGAGATGGAAAACTTCTCTTGGATAAATTACTGTTATTCAGATGCACTAGAATTTAAAGCTTTTATCCGAGTGCTTTCCTTGGGTATTTTCTGGTCTATAGTACAAAGATAAGATGGAAGAATGGCAAGTGAATGGACTTTAAATGTAAAAAGACAAGAATTTGCTAAGAACTCGGCTATGGCTACCTCTTGCACGAGTACAAAACCCCAGCTTCCTCACCTATGCACCCCAGAGAAGAGGGCAATCTTTAGGGAGATTTAAGCTGAGACTCCCTTAAAATGAACCAGCTGCCACTCTACAGACCCTGAAAAGCCAGGTGAGAGGTGGGGATGAGAAGACCACCACAGGCAGCGAGCAGCTCTGCACAGAGTGAGAGGCATGGGACAGAAGAAGTACCCCTGCAGGGGTGCCTTGTCTGGAATTAGGGATTGCACTTTCATCTAGGCTCACAAACACCGCCTATGGGGTGCAATCCCCTACGGATTTCTGGCTCTGCCAGAAACTGTGAATCAAAGGAAGAAGTACATTTACTTGAAGGGTAGTTACAAAGACAGAAAGAACCTCGATTTATCTTGGCAATTCCAGCTGATACAAGGAGGGGCGAGGGCCACAGCTTGCAGCAGGGAGGAGTCAGGTGAGTTGTAAGGAAAATGCTTCCAGGAGGCGGTTGGTGCACGCTGGAGCAGGTCTTGGGAGGTTTTGGAGGCTCAGCCAGTCAAGCCAGGGCTGACCTCACTTATTGTCAGTATTAGTCCCCCTCTGAGTGAGGGACTGGACTGAGTGACCTCTCAAGGTCCCTCCAAATAAGATTCCCGTGGTGCTAAGCGATGCGGAAAGACACGGTTGCTCTGTGAAATCTGCATTAATAAATCCAAAGAATCAGAAGTGAATTGATGAAGAAAAGAGACCAGGATCTGTCAGCGGAACAGTTTTGTCCTGGGACACGAGCCAAGCATTATCTCACAGGCAGTCCATCAGCTCGTCAGAGCAAAAGGCCACCCACTCCTTGGAGGCAGCAGGACAAAACCCGTGTTCTTGTCCCCGACGACTTAGAAAGGCTAGGTTATTGACGGGAAGAGCCTGCACCCTGGTGATAGACAGCATAGTCTTTATAAACACTAGAAGATAGATCTTTTCAAATCTTCCTGGGTTGTGGAGTCCAGTCTATTGCAGGCAACCACTTTCACAGAAGAATCATCTAATTTTTTCCTCCTGTGCCTCTTTGGAGGAGGATTATGACTCCAACAGCTACCCGCAGAGAAACGTGGATTTGCAGCATTCCCTGCTCTGCCCTCTGCTGAAAATACTTCACTCTGAAATAATGATATTAATCCTAGCTAAAGAAATGTCTGCTTCAAATGAGCCAATATATGAAAAAAGGGATCTATTTAGTGGTGAATAATGTTCAGGAAGACTGCAATGTTTGAAAACAGGATTCAACATTAACTCCTTCCAACAACAAAAGATGAGGAGTCGATTTATCGAAAGAGTTCAACAAGTGCTCATAATTGAGAGTTTACTAAACCATTCACCTTGTACCAGTTCCTTCATTTGAGAAAAGGACCCAAATATGTATCTGCAAAGGAGGAATAAGCAGGGTCAAACATCATATACAGATTTTAGGAATAATCTAAGATAAAGTAACATCTCAGGGAAAAGGGATTTATTTATATTCAAAAGCAATCATAAAGTAGCTTATTTTACCAACTAAAACTGCCTAGGAAAAAAACCCAACAATTTCAGCAATGACATTCCAGAGCATTTATGGAAAGATCTTTTCAACAACTATTTCTCTGAAACGCTCATCAGGAAACTGATGTTTAAAATTTACACTATTTGCTTTATAGGTCATGTACTATTTTTCACCCCAGAGAGCTTATGCATCTCCTGTTAATCATTGTCAATGTTATACATATTCACTGAGATGAAAAGAAACATCTTGGTTTTCCAGAATTAGAGAGGCCTGGTCACTTGTGTTATTCTTTTATTTGTACATCTTTTTGAAGTCCTGCTTTCTTTCTAGCATCTTCCAAAAGCCTGCGAGTCACTTCGTTGCCTTCAATAAACATCATTATTAAGTTTGACTTTAGGACTTTCAACTATACTACCTGCATAAGCTTACACTATTATATTCTGGTCCTTTGCCCTAGGTGTAGATTTCACATGTGAAGGATAAAAAGTGTACGTAAGAAGGATAAGAAGTATATGAACCCTGCATGTTGATGTCACGCAAAGAGATGATCTTGCAAAAGACCAACAAGAAACAAGCCAAATCATGCTGGCACAGGCCGTGAGCTAGATGAAGGCTACAATAAGGACAGCTGAGAGGTGCCTCAAGCCTGTGGACAGCCGATGAAGATTAGCTCAGTCTGCGGATGACCCCAATTTAACTATAAACACCCAAAGATGGAAATGCCCGAACATGTCTTATCGTACAAAGGCTACTTGCAACAAACAACACTGATCTCTACAGCTGCCTAGAAGACAGTTTTCTGCTGGGAATGATCTCCAGAGACATTGTGTGGCTGAAGCAGGTGTGTGAATTCATCACAGCTTTCCCGAGGCATGGTACACTTGAGCACTGAGATGTTCGTGTCAGCAGTAACACATGCTAACACCTTCTTCAAGTAAGAACTTACAACTGACTTCACAAAAGCAAAATACCACAAAAAAACCTACCCATCAGATCATTTCAAGCAAGTCTAATATAAATTCCTCTGAAGTAAGTAGCCATGATTCTGCTGGTTCCAGGTCTTTTGATCTGGAATGCAGTTAAGACCATTTTTTAAAAGCTCTGACTTAAAGAAAATTCATCACCAGAAAGAGAGGGGTACATGTATGCTGTAAGTTGTTCTGTATTTTTACTTCTATATATTTTTACTTTCGGCAGTCAAAGTGGAAAGCCAGTAAAAGCACCTAACTTCACTTTACTAGGAGTAATACAAGACATACAGGGAAAAGAAAGCCCACACCATGATGTCCTTATGCTACTCTTTCTGTAGCAGAAACACATTTTGACAGCTAACAGACCAAAATTCCTTGCTTATATTTTACTACTAGCAATTTGAGTCACTGATGATATTCAAAGGTCAAACCTGAGTAATTAAGCAGCTAGCTACAGTAGCAGTACACTCAATTTTTTTTTCTGTAGAAGAAACCTTTACTGAATCGGAATCGTTTTAAAACAGTTTCTTATGCCAGTCCACATTTACCTTTAGTTCCAAGGAGAAAGAGCTTATTAGATAGACTTTGTTGTAAACTAGTATGGAATGTCTTATAAAATTGCTGTTTAATAATCTGAACGGTGTTTTAAATGGAATTTTGTGTTATGTGGCCAACAACATAATATGATGAAACATGAATCATTTTAATTTAGTCCTACAGATACCCCACACTGATAACAGGTACGCTGAGATCAATGTTAACAAATTAAGTCTGATTAGTTTATTCTTGTCACAAAGATTCTTGAAATCCTAGAGTAAAAAGCATTAAGAATACCTCCAAGAAAAAAAGAAATAAGGCACAATTTAGGTACCTATGTCAAAAGTTATGCTACTGGGAGCCTGAGAAACTGTGATCAGATGCTCTCTGACTCTAAAAGGACAGATGCCAGAATTGGTGACATCAGAAGTCTCTGAAATCTGCTTTTCTGTAGGTGAAACAGTAACTGATCCTGGAGTTTCACAGCAGAGTGGCTTTGGTGATGAGGGCAGCCTGAGAAGTTTATTCTGTGCACTTCCACCTGCTCGTTCCTGGCCCTAAAAAAATCCCCCACCATCCTTTCAGTTGTCAAAATACAGCCATTCACTGGGCTTCATGCAAGTAGATCTCTGAATGATCCAGACCAAAAATGCCTCCTCCTTTCCCCTCTCTTTCCTTTTTTAAAAGGTTACTTTTTAATCTCGGTCACTTTGGTGATTTGGTCTTCAGCACAACCTTGCAAACACCTGGCGTGTCAGGGCTGGAGAGGAGCGGCCTGTGGCACGGGGCAGCAGCCGGTGGCTGGGCCGGGCAGGCAGCCAAAATCAGCCAGGACACCAGGACACATCACCCACGAACCTGACAGCGCTCCACAGCCTGGCCTGTGCCACGTACCTGAACCTGGACGAGTCCACAAAATAAGCACGCTTTTGCCTACAGCATTCACAGGGTAGGTGGAAGACTTGGGTTCCTCCCCCTTCCTGAATAAATGGTGTCAAAACCTGCTATCCTTCACTTCCCAAAGAACACCCTAACCAGGAGTGGGAGTCGTGGTCCTCTGCAGAAAGCAGTTTTGGGGCCATTCAGCCATGAGCAAGAGAAAGAACAGCAGGGAAAATGTGCTGCTGTACTTGGTAGCTAAGTTCACTCATTTAAAAATATACGGGAATTCATACTGGTGATGCAATCAGTATGGGCCTTCTGCAACTAAAGCAATTGCTGTACTTTAGCTGAGAATGTGCAGTATCACTTGAATCTTTCTGACAGCAAAAAGTATTACAGGATTTCAATGCTATCAAGCCTTCTGAATGAGTAGTCATAAGCAAGTTTGTTTTTTTTTAACTCCATCTCTCTTCTGCCCTCACCATCACTGATCCAATTTTGCTGGAACACTATGATATATATTTAAGGGATTCTTTCTCATATTGGGACTGTTAAATCCATGACACTACCAGCAGAGCAACCCATCTGGGTGCTAAACTTTTCATGTAACAAATGCTTCTCCCACCCATTTGCCTTACAAGCATCATCCACCTGCACTGCAGGATCCTTGTCTTATAGCAAGTGGTCAGGTGAAGGAAACGTCTACCTCCACCATCTACTCTCCACCACAGCAGAACATGACCAAGAGGGGAAAAGGCACAGAACCAAGTGTTCCACCGATATCAGGTACCAAGGTAGCACTGGCACCTAATACTTTTACTAGCACTGGGTATCTTGCAGTATTACCATGGTATCGCCACATCACCGTAAAAGTGAGACTAACTTGTTTGTTGGAATACAGGTGACTCAGGTAATACCATAAATGAATTGAAAAATACAACAGAAGATGCAATGGCCTCAGTTTAAGGCTACGTTATGCGTGGATTTGGGTCTGAATGACTTCTATGCTTATTAACTACTGGTTAGCTAGTACAGTTATTTTTTCTCTTCCTCTCACTGCACCCAGATGCTGTGCAGGGATGTGCTGCAAAAGTCATCTTGGTTTATTGAGACCTCAAAACCTCTTCTGACAGTGTTATGATTTTCTATATAGTCTTGCCAAAGGGCACGGAGTTGGAAGTCATGGGTTTTATGCCAGCAAAATCAACATGTTTATGCAGCTGCATATTATCCCCATTTAGTGACAAGAACAATAAGTCATCAACTTGTTATAGAGTATGGTAAGCTGCTTATTCCTGGAGCTTACTGGAAAAATTCAAGACACTGCATGGTAAAGTGTGGTCATTAAAATGACCATTGACGTGGTCATTAAAAATCAGAAGTCATTCTGACACTATCAGTGTCACTTTCAATAAAGATCTCAAATTCTGTAATGTTAATATGGATTTCTTTCTGACCAGAACCAGATGGAGAGATGTGTCTTTTTTCTTTATCCCTTTTCATTTTCTACTTGGAAGGGAAAAAATGCAACTAATACCCAATGGATACACTGACAAATGGGAGAGCTATAATCTACCTCCAAGCAACACAATGAATTGGCATCTGAATGCTTTTGCCTTGCCATACATCTGGAGTTTAACTTTGGGGAAACTCTGTCATGAGCTAATTGACTTGATTGTGTTTTAATTAAATGAAAGGAAAAAGCTGGAGTTCAAATGTAGGCGGCTGGATGGTAGTTTCCATATGGAACTGCCAATATTGCAAAATGTTAATTGGGCCTCCTGCTGGCAACGAGCTACACAGGCTGGGTAGTGGCTACTTCAGAGGGATGCTGGCTGCTGCTTTAACAGAGCTGGAGGGGATCCTCCTGGGATAACCACTGCAGGAATGGATTTGACTGCCTGAACACCTCCAGGTTTCTACGAGGATACTCGCACAAACACCTCCGAGATTGTGGGGGTCACACACGGCAGTGCCAAAGTCCAGAAAGGGCTTCAGTAGGCTGAACCCTGTAACCCATCTCATCACAAGCAAAACGTGCAGAAAAATCAAACACTGCAAAGTGTGGAAAACTTGTCTCAAAATTTTCTGTTCTGCCTCTGTGATGAGTCCCTGCCTAAGCTCTGCAAAAAAGCACAGGTGCTGCTACACAGGTAATGACAAGGGCAGGAGGGGAGTGTCTGCTTCCCCTGAAAGCAATAGCATGGATGCCCAGGTCTCCACATTTGAGAGAGATGTCCAGCCACCCTGTCCTCTTCAATAGGGTGCAGAAGAGGAACATGAATAAAGTCCTAAGCCATGGTGCTGCCTCCTACATGCATTTATTCTAGTTCTCACTCTATCACCTGTACACTTGGGATTAATTTGCTCGGAGCCTGAAAGAGCTTGTTTAGCATCTCTCTCTTAGGTAGGAAGCCCTCACCTCACGAGACACTGGTCTCCACCAAGCATGGAGGGCACGTTACCTTGGCTTACTACTACCTTATTCAAGGAGCAGTAAATAAAACAGCGCTAACTTCAGGGTTTGAGATGTGCTTGCTGCTTCACTGGGGCAAAGCATAAAGAACCTCTTTGCTTTGTCACCTTAAGTGCTGCTCTTTATTTTTTTTACTGGTCACAATAACCACATCAACTTAAGTGCCATCGGTTGCTTTGTCAAGTTACAGGCTATCATGTTATCACATTAGTTAGCATAAGCTGACTCTTGCTAACATAACCCAAAGGTGGATAACGCGCTTATAAAGGGCAGCTTCAGAGTTATTTCACAATATAGTTTCCACTACCATTGGGTTATTTCCACAGGAAAAAAAAAAAAAAGCAAAGTTATGGTTGTAGGGCACTCTGGAGACACTGGAAATACTACAGGCAATACAGCAAGGGAGGGCTACCCAGTCTGATTAAATTACACTTCTCAGGCAGGAACTTGTGCACAGCTCTCGTCTGCTACATCTGCACTGGCATGGGAGCTGAGAGGGCTGTAGAGTTATACCTCTACAATCACAACACCTCTCATCTGCTTCTTGTGTCAACACACACTAGAGATTTACTTAACGTCTAAATAAAAATAAGGACGTGACCTTATGCTTGCAATACACCCACAAGCATGTGTTTGCAAATTAATTATGTTTTAGCATCACGTGGTTCTTAACGAAACATGTGCAGGACTTCCTCCTCCTCTTCAACAAAATATTTAAATTCCATCCTTTTGGCTTCCTGCAAAAGGAATGCATGCTCAGCAAGCCCATTATACAGGTTTGAAGGTAATTTGGCCAAAAAAAAAAAATATTCTTGCCATCTCCTCTCTGACCTGAATACAGCTGGCTCTGACCAGAAGGAAAGGAATCATAGGCTTTATGCATAGGCTTTTTTCCTCAAATACTTGAGTGAGAAGCAGTAAATGGAAAACTTCCAGACAGTTACATTTTCCAGATATATGAAACATCAGGTCAAAGGTCAAATTCTGGATTCAAGCAACTTCTCCACAAAACCAAAAAAATGCAGGCACAGTAACAGGGATATGGGAAGACAGAAAAACAATCAATGACTAAAAGCAGTGTACCTAAAAGAGCTCCCAAACCACTTTGAACACCTGAGGATTAATGCTTCTTGTGTTAGAATATTATAGGAAAAAGCTCCTTGGAGTACAATGGTATAGATTTCTATTTATAGTTTTAAAATCTTTTTGGATAACTCTGTAATCCCACCTACAAGTAAGCTGTAAGTACTCATCTTGCTAAATTCTGCAACAATATTTTTTTAAAAAAAATCACACCTGAAAAACAGAACTGCAAATATTTCCTTATTGATTTTTTTTTGGTATAGCCTTAACACAGAGAAAAAAATAACTATAATAAGTTTACAATGAATATTTTTAGCTATAGACAAATGGTAAAACTTCCCAGCAGATAATGGCTAGAAGTGTGAAAGTAAACTGAAGTGAGCACAAGGCCACTTTCCTGTGAGGTGATAAACAGGAATTAAAGCATTTTTGCAGTAATTAATTAACCCCTGAGCAGGTCTAGATGCTCATTTGTTGACTCTTCTTAGGAGCCCATCTGCCTTCAGAGAGTGAACCAGCACACCTCGAGATGGTCCTGGCTACTTGCTATCCAAACTAAGTCAATAACCTCACAAAATGGGTCAAAGCATGGCCAAAGTTACCCTGGGCTGTTTCTAGCTCTTCTCCATTTCTGAGCAACCACAAGCTTGGGGCTGCTTTAGATCTCAGCTGGCTGCTTCCTGGGGAGGCGTATATCATCCAAGGGAGGATCTGGCTCAGCTAACAGCTCGTCTACCCTGCAGCACCAGCTGAAAGAACCAGCTGCTGGTGGTTCCTCTCCAACACCTTTCAGCCGTTCCCTCAGTGTACGTGTAAAGACAGAGGCTTTCCCCTGCAGCTCGCTGGATGCATCTCCAGGAGCCACCACCACTGCTGGCAGAGGCCACACGCAGGTAAAGCTCTGTAGGGATGCTGCCCAGGCAAGTGGGCTTCCAGTCATCTCCTTTGGTGTTTTCACACCACCACGATGGAAGCAAATAATTTTGCTGACCAGGCTCAGCTGGGTGGTGTTCTCTGCAGCTGGGTCAGGAACAGAGCGGGCAGAGATGGGGGAGAATTTTGGGGAGAGATGGAAGACTTCTGCCACAAAGTCATACCTGAGCTCACTGCCAGCAGGGGTAAGAGCTGCCCCTCACAGGATCATACTCCAACCCCTCCACCACATCCAGCACTGAAGCAATGCCCACCTGAAGTGCTAACACTTAGCTATCTTCCTCTTCTGCAGGATGGAAGCTGGGGAAGGAGGTACACATCTCTTCTCCCCATCCCACCCAATTCCATTCCATTCTACTCTACCCAGCACCCTTGCTAAATACAATTCTCTATTAATATTATGTATGTGCTTTTCCCTTTATTATTATCTTTAACCAAATCTTGCATAATTGACACACTTATACTTCTGAGAGCAGGTTTGGTTTAGTGGGCTCCCAAACCAATGCTTCTTCAAGCTTAAGTGTTATAACAATGAGCTCTTAATCTACAAATAACAGAGCAGTTATGCACAAAAAAAAAAGTAGGAGCAATTTGATCAGTTGTGTAATTAAATCCTCCATACGGGACATCCTGGTGCTCACTATGTTGCCTTTTAAAAGCAGTATTTTTTTTTTATACTGGCACCACTTCAACGCCTTTTTTCCAGTACAGGAAGCAGCATATTGCACTTGTCCAAACGCGTGCGAGTCAAACCCCAAGCAAGTAGTTTCTTTTTGCAACCTTGCTGGCCTCAGAACCCCACAGAGGAGGTCAAGGACACTTTCAAATCCAACCAGCAAATTTCTCAGTGTTGCTGCCATTGCAAATATTTGTACAAGCTATTAGCTCTGCAGTCTTTGTAGAGAAAACTGTGTTTATTTTTAAGTTCAGTTTTTAGCTGCCTTTAAAATGTTTGTCTTTGTTGCTAGATACCAGCATGGGTAAACAATAATAATAAAACTCCAGTATGCTTAGAAGAAACTATTAATGATTAAATACGGTTCCTCTTAGTCAAAAAGCCAATTTGACAACTCTAGAACCACAGCCCATAAAAATTGTTCATGTCACTCTGTACCTATAATATCACAGCTCTGAATACAGTCATCTCTGCTATGAGGAAATGAGAGTTGCCAAGTTGCAGCTGACTTTTATTCTGCATCATGTTTCATTACTCTCTCCATCCCTGGCTGCACAGCAAACAGCTGTTTTATTCCCTGTATTCTGATCTTTATTAGGGACAAAGTGAGAAAAATCAGGCACAAGCTGACATATTTGTCAGCCCAGCTGCTCTTCTTTTGCCAGTTTAAACTTGGACATTCAGAGGCATGTTCATGCATAAGGACAGATCCGTGTGTAGTTTGTGACGGGATTCAGTCATACCTTAAACCCCAGCACGTCCCCTTCCCTTACACAATCACAAGAAATAGTCATTCCATCAAGCAAGCTAGTGGCACCGTAAATCCTTACAGCAAACCCCAGTAGAAGTATAGTGCTATCTTTATGTAGATTTGAAGGCTGTATTCATACGCATTTTGGACTTCCATTTTTCCACAGAATCAGTATTTACTGAAGCAAGGCACAGATAATCAAAAAGCTTTGGTTGGAACAAACTGCAAACGAGAAAGCTGCTCCCTTTTGGCTCATTGCCTTGAGATACCATGCTGGGAGAGCACCCTGCTCAGAGTGCCCTGGGCATGCCAACACTCACAAAGAACAGGCTGGAAACCAGGATTCCACTTCCCTGTGGGAGAGCCAGCACTGCTCTCTCCTTTCAGGGCTAGGCACCCTGAGTATCAAGTCCACCTGGGAGGGAAAAGAGCTAAAGAAAAGGGCTTGGGGAGGTCTTGGATGGGGAGATGTTGTCTTGTTGTCAGAGAAGGCACTGAGAATACACACGGCTCTTCCAGTGCATTCTTCCCTTAGGGGAAAACAATTACTCTGTAAGAGCATCATCAACATAGCAGATACATAATTGATACATTCATTTCCCCACTTGCTTGTTTCATGCTGTATTTGAGGTCCCTACTTGTCCTCTGCTCTGCATTAATAATGAACGACTCTATTATCATGGTGCTTAAGAGGGCTGGTCATAGATCAGGCCCTCTTTGTGACATGAGCTGTACCAAAAAAAACCATAAAGACCATTCTTGCTCCAGCTCTAAGTGTAAAATAAAAGAGAGCAGCTTGAACAACAGATTTCTGATTTTTCATTGCCACCTGCTCAGATGTTGCATTTTAAAGATTTTTTAGCTACCAAAAATGCCATACGATTTCATTTGCAGCATGTCCTTTTCTAACATCTCTCTCATTCGGACATTGGCACTGAGCAATCATTAAATATATTGGTAGTCTGCAGGCTAAAAATAAAATGTCAGCTTGAACTTCTATATGCCGGTTTAAACTGAATTGTTTTAACTGGAGCTGGGTGATCATCCATCAAGCTAGAAAGCAACTACCCATAGAAGAAACACCAGACCTCATCTTCTCCTTATCAATGCATTTCAGCTCTATAGGACCACAGAGCATAGCAGCATCCACTCAGTACTTAGCTTCAGCCACACATCATTAATAAGAGTTTTAAACAGTGCCAAATGTGACACCTCTTTGCCTGGTGAGGAGATCTGAGCTCACCCAGCCACACCAGCACCTACCACTGCATTACTGCCTGGGGACTCCTTTCTTGTCCTTTTCCTGCTTAGTCATGAGTTTGCAGTCATTGCAGCCCATCATTTTAAGTCTTCCAATTACCATTAAGATGTATTCAAGTTTGTCCTAGATCAGGTAATATATTCATTTATTTACTTTGTATAAAACCCAGTACAGATGTCAAGAACAATTTAGCCTACTTTAGCCAAACTAATTTGACAGAGGTCACTCCAGCTGTATGGAATGACACACTTCACTGTATTTCATATTTTCTTAAAGACTCTCTCTTCAAACCCTTAAAAAGTGTTTTCATATTTTTTATATTATTTTTTATGCAGAGATGAACCAGCTTACATGACCCTTCAGTAATTACAAACCAGAATAGAAATGAAAAGGCCAAAATGGTTTACTTCAAAAATTGAATGAAACTGACACTATTCTCAAAATTAATAATATTTCATTAACTTTACAATTACTCAAATTCTGTGCTATCTTTGTGAATGCATGACCATGCCAATATACATGAACTGAACACAAAAGCTGTGTTCAGCCATGTGCTTAAAAGTGTCACAGTAAGAACCTGGCTAAAAAAAAGAGATAAGGTGGAACAAAAAGCCCAGATAGGACTGGCAAGCTCTGTATCTATTACTACCAACTTGGAATTTCCAAGCAGCACTGGAAATTCAAAATCCTCCCAAGTAAAGTATGTACAGCATGAGGGTTCACCAAATTAATCTTCAGCTTTATTTAAGCTCTGTAAAGTTTTCTTCACTAAACTACTACCAAATGTTTTCCTAGGGAGGGAACATTATGTGACAGAGCACTTGCCTGTTTCCAGCAGTCCCTGGGAAAGCGAGCCATCCCTCAGGAAAGCCCACAGGAATACTTCAGAAATTCCTCCTGGCAGTTTTTGCCTGTCCTGACTGTTTCTCTCATGCTTTCATCCTGGGCTTTCTGCAACTCACCCAGCAGCTGATGCACCCAATGAGGGAGAGAAAACACTATTTACTTGCTCATTTAATATTTGATATATGGATGGAGTCTCCCACAAACAAACAAGCAAACACTCAGTTTTCACTTCAGGTCCTTCCAGGGGAGTCTTTCTCTAAGGGTTTGCCCAGAGGTGGGCAGCTCATCCAGGCAGCCAGGGCTCATTCCAGTCCCTGCTCAGCAGCTCCTGAAAGGGCATTGCTGGAGGGGTCCATGGAGGGAAAGGAAAGCAGAGAGCCCATGACTGATGGAAGTGCTCCCATGCTGGTGGGCTGGCAACCAGGGGTCAAACCTAGCCCCTGCGCACTTCTGCAAGGACATCTTCACAGCCATCCCTCAGCGCCGCTTCAGCCGCCTTGTTTGAAGCCTGTTCAGCTCCAACCTCAACCAAAGGAGCGAATGGACCTCCTGCAGCCTCTGGCAATTTACCTCCCTCAGAAAATACCTGCTGGAAAACGCCCTTTGCGGTGCTGAACAAAGCTGTCGCACAACTCCACCTCCAGCAAATAGGCTTTGTATAAGAGCAGGTTTTGAAATAGAAAAAGGGTAGTTATTCTTTTAAAGGCTGCCTTCAAGTGGCTTACAAACAAATGATGGCAACTTCCCTCAGCTTCGGGGAGTGGTTGTGACATTTTGGAAATGAAAAGAAGTGAAAAAGGGTTCAGTCACTTTTCTTGCCTCAAAAAGGTTTACAATTTCCCCTACGCCTCCCTCCCATTCTTGTGAACATTCAAGCACTCGGCATACAAATTCAACATTTTTAGGCCCTGTGCTCACTTCTCACCCTAGCTGGATGCTGAGCTCCAGGAGGCAACAGCAACTTTCACTCCAGGAGGGACCCAAAAAGGGACCAGTGCATCACATCATGCAGCTCCTGCCCTGAGGCATTGCTGGCTAGTCACACTGAAGCTTTAACATGCGGTGCTCACACAAACAAAGGTATTTCAGGGGGAAAAAAAGAAAAAAATTAAACCATGATGAAAACATACAGAAGCCACACAGTAAAATTGAAGATTTTCATATTTAGTAGGAGATTTTCTGTATATCAGTACAGATATACAGATAATACAAAGAATGCAGGTAAGCACAACTGCACAGCCTGACACAGGTTAAAAAAAAAAAAAAAGCTAGAAAAGCATCATCAACCATCACTGAATACTTTCTTGTTCTAGACGGAAAAAATAAAAACTGTTAACTGGCTTTTTTTTTTTTCCAACTCCTGTGTAAGATCAGGAATAACATACTAAAATTGAATAGCAGAGGTATGCATCATGGAACTAACACTAAGCTTTTTTGGCAAACCTTATGGCATTTCATGCTTTTATGAACAGCAGTCACTGAGAACCCGTTCTATAAGGTTTTTCACTTAAAACTCTTCAGTTTCATGTTTGTGAACATGTATACAGCCCATATCAACAGGCCGTATGTCGCCTTGGAATTTCAAAGGCTGCCCCATAAGAGTTTAGAGAGGTGTTGGCATGAGGAGGAGCAGCCCAGCCAAGCACCTAGCCCATACCAGGGTGGCTTGGTGATGCTGGAGCCGCCTACTGAAGGGTGGGGTCCATGGATTGTGTAGGAACCCCAGGGAAAACATGATCACGTTGCAGGAAATACCAGCTCTGAAGAGGATGAAGAACCTTAAGCCTCCTTACCACCAAGCTCCATCACCAACACTGCCTTCCAACTCCAGTCAGCCTCTACACCAGCTCTAAACTTCTGTCTTTTAATCCACTTGGGAGTCAAAGGTTTGAGTGGATTTCTAAATATCTTTCATGCCAACATCAAATTCATAGAATGGGTTTGTGTTGCAAGGGGCCTTCAAAGGTCACCTAGTACAACCCCCCTGCAGTGAACAGGGACACCTCCCACTAGATCAGGTTGCTCAAAGCCCCATCAAGCTTGACATGGACTGCTTCCAGAGATGGCGCTTCTACCATCTCTCTGGGCTACCTATTCCAGTGTTTCATCACCCTCACTGTAAACAATTTCTTTCTTTTATCTAGTTTAAGTTTACCCTCTTTTCATTTCAAACTATTACCTCTTGTCCTATCACTACAGCCTTGCTAAAAAGATTGTCCCCAGCTTTCCTGTAGGCCCTCTTTCAGTACTGGAAGGCTGCTATAAGGTCTCCTCAGAGCCTTCTCTTCTCCAGGCTGAACAAACCCAACTCTCTCAGCCTGTCCTCAGAGGAGACATGCTCCAGCCCGCTGATCATTTCTGTGGCTCTCTTGTGGACCCACTCCAATTGGTCCAAAGTAGAGCCACAAAAATTCTAAAGTACAGTTGCATTTAGGGGGAAGTTTAGCATTGAGAAAAAATAAGAAGAGAAAAATCCCTGCTACTGAAAGGGCTGTTAACCTACTCCTATTCTAAACCTTATTCTACCACTGGGGAGCTCTGGGGAGCATTGCTCCATCTCTCAGCTTCTCTCACGTCCACTGACTTCATGCACCTGTCCTCCAACTGCAAACAGTTCTCTACAACTAAACTCAGCTGCTGCTACCAGAGCTCTGACTTCTCTATTTTAACTAATAAGACACAGGAAATATTTTGAAAAATTGTCACAATTTTCCTGAAAACTGTGCTACAGAATTTTACAGCAAAACGTAACATAAACCATAATCTGATGCTTTTCACTTTGGTACTCATCTCCTTGAAGGGTCACCTCTTGCATAACCTCAGCACTATCCAAACTGCCCTCCCTTCTCTCTCTCACTCCAAATACACTCTTTTTTTTCCACCTCTCAAGAACGATATTTTTGTTGCCTCAAAACTTTTTCTACCACCCCATATGGTTAAAAAAAACTAATAAAAAGCCAGAAATAGTAGGTGCAAAGATTGAATTATAAAGTAATGCACAGAGCAAGACAAATATAACTTTCATTATACACAGTATAACAGAGTATACACAGAGTAAACCTCTCTAGAGTTGCAAGTTTTCCTCACATTGACATCTGGGCATGCAACTAATTCTTAAACCAGAAAGAATGGGCTCCATGCTGGTGTTTTTTTATGAGATTGAGCTGCCTGGTATTTATTTGCTTTTAAGAAATAGCTGATTTAATTAGCAGCACTACAACTGTTCTTCCTCCACTCTCCCTTCACTCTTGTGTGGAATTTACTTTACTGCATAAAGAGTTAAAAAAACCCAACCTGAAATAAAGAAACGTCTGGCCCCATATATGCAGAGGGTGTATCAGTTCTTCAGGATTTCAGAAAAACTGGTCTGTGCCACCAGACACCTCCACACTGACAAAAAGACATTGGTGCTTGGTTCTGCCCTGCTGGTGTATGACCCCTGAAACAAGTTCTCGGTGAAAAAAACAGGTTGCCAAATACACTGAACAGCAGCATTCCCCATCCAGGGACTGCCAGGTTGCAATGGTGTTATCTGC
>NW_009715728.1:0-351 GCF_000703405.1 Apaloderma vittatum | reverse complement strand
GGCAAGGTCTGAGGAGGCTGCTGAAGGGAGAGTTGGCCACAGCAGTAGGGTAACTCCCTAGCTGTCGTCAGTTGTGTTCCTCCACCACAGTGAACTCGCTTAATGAAGGATTTAAATTTATTTTATTTTTTTTCCCCATTCATCTCATCTTCTGGGGATATTTCTTGCAACCTTTTTTTCCTGTGGTTGAGGAAAACATGAACATGCTGTAGCAACAGAGAGAGGCAATTCCTCTACAAACAGATCTCTTAAGGTCAGCTGGTTGAAAGGCAGAAGCACAAAAATCCACACCCTGACTTTCACAGTATCACAGTATGCTAAGGACTGGAAGGGACCTCAAAAGATCATCTA
>NW_009715727.1:0-1202 GCF_000703405.1 Apaloderma vittatum | reverse complement strand
ATGAGACTTTAGAAAGATATTTTATCTGTCACATACACATCATTATCATCATCCTCATCGTCCTCATCATCATCATCATCCTCATCATCATCATCGCTTGGCTCATCTTCGTCATGGCTAATCACTATATAGATGCCTTGCTCTTGTGGGTCTCCAAGATTTCTCTCTTGCTGTTGATCCTCTGTAATTTAAATTTGGTAAGTTAGACCTATTATAAAATATAGAGGTGTATTATAAAATGCATAGCCCTGGCACTGTCCTTGAAAAGCATGATTTTGTATGGTCTGTAACTTTCTCTGTAATGCTTTCACTGCCACAGAGGCTGAAAACGCCTGCTGACATTTTCTTACTCAAAGCAGGTATTCAACAATAATTAGAATTACTATCAACTTTGGGCTTACAGTACTTCTATAAGAAGTAAGAAAAAAAATTTTAGCAGCTTGATGGCTTTTTTTTTTTTAATATGAGATGCTTTCTACAAGCTCAGATGGCCAGTATCAGACACAGATTGGATCTATTCTCTTAAAACACGTGTCAGATACTTTGGCCCCGTCCTTTGTCTTTCAGAAAATGCACTTTCAACCCTTGCTCCTCAAGTTTGCTGAGAAAGAAAAAAAAAAAATTTCCATTAGGACTGGGAAAACACCAACTCACCTTCAACAATCTTGCATCCATACATGTGGGAAGGGAGAGAAAAGAAAAGACCATTAGACCTTGGTGTGCATCCCTACTGTTACATACAAACATCACTAACCTAAGCCATCACAGTAGAACAAGCTCAGGATGATAGGCCGTCACTCTTTTCTTTTGATTAAGAATGTTGAAAGTAGCAGTAACTCAGCTACTGCTCTGAAAAATAAGGAAGTGCTTGTTTCTGGCTCAGCTCCCGCTGCTGCAAGGGGACAGAACTGGAGGCAGCTCATGAAGCACCTGAACACCCTCCTCCCTGCTCCCCAGCGTCTGTACCCTAACTTGATTAGGCTGGAGGGGATTCTTTCCCTCTTCCTCCCTCCAGCAGGCAAATTCAGAAACAGTTCCTATCAGATTAACAGTCTGAGGCCTTGCCTTTGCAAAGAAAAGTGTGCCATTCACATCTTACCACAACAGAGTCGTCTTCAGTCAGATCGATGACTAGAGGATCTACATGCTCCTCTGCTGGTTCTTCTGTGATATCTATGACTTCTTGAACAGGTTGAACACGC
>NW_009715726.1:45967-83620 GCF_000703405.1 Apaloderma vittatum | reverse complement strand
TATATATATATAAAATTATCGAGGCAATATTAAAACTATAGGAAGCTTAAAACTTATCAGCTGTCCAGACAATCATGAAAATTCACCTGACCTGAGACGTCCAGTGGGCAAAGATGCTTGGGGAAATCATAACAGAAAATTAAATCAAAATAATAAGTGGAGTTGCTTTTCTGACCAGCAAGGGAAGGATTAGGAAATAAACTGGGGTTTTGATTACCTATAAGAAATTAACCAAACATTTTTAATTCAGAGGATTTTCTTCTTGTTACATGCTGCCTTGTTCGACTGAGGCTCCCCCACACTGTAGCTCCTGACAGTTCTAGCCTTGACATCTCTAATAATGCTTTCAATACCTCCTGAAAATTTCTGTAAGAGAAGATCTATGCAATGAGTTGATCAAGGCAGACTATACAGCAGTGTATTTTTGTCCCAGGTAAATATCTATGTTCCATTACTGAAGTTGATAAAATATTTGATGGAGAGCAGTGACCAGCTGCCAACTGTCTGTATAGCACTGGATATTCATTTGTAAGTTATGAAATGCATGAAGAGTTTATATATTCAGATTTCTTCCTATTCCTCCCATCTGTGGTTTACAGTGGTTGAGTGTAGAAACATTTGCTTTGATAAAATAGATGCTGCTGTGATTCGACGTAAATGAATTTTCCACGCACTGTTTCTGTGAGGTTGCTGGCACTAAGTTCCCATGAAAAGCACATGCCTGGCAGAACTATCATAACCGAAAGAAATTGGGACTGTAGCTGACAATGAATAAAAAACTCATTTTAAGGTAAGGCTTGCTTGGAGAATGGTGGCTCTCTATCCAAGCCAAGCAGCTGCAGACTGAGAGATAGAAACCCATATTACTTTCCCAACCAGCTGATCGAGGGTGTCTCCTGCTATACGAATGTTGCAACGTTACACAGTGTAAACTGGAAAAGAGACTAGCACACTAAATTTACTGGCCTCTAAAATAGCAGCTATTGCCCCTCTTTCTTCTTGCTACCCTAGCTGATTTATTGGCAGTGCTCTCAGGTATTCACTGTGAATTGGGATGCTGAGAACCAAAGGCATTTATCACCACTGAAGTGAAACAAGAGATTTTAGGAGTTGCCTTGATTAACAAAAACGGGCCAGTTTATAGTGTAACAGGTAAAGCAATATAACCATCTGCCTTTCAGAGATGTTACTTAGGTTATGGCAATACTTGCCTGGCTTCTACGATCTCTCCTCAGGTTGTGGAAACAGGAAAAAGAAAGATAACTGTAGATTTCCCAAGTGTGATGCCTCAGGCTTTGCCTAGAGTCCCAGGGAACTGCTTATCCATCTGCTCTTTGCAAAAGAAATGCTAGTTTGTGTTTGCCACAGGGAACTATTTTCCAAGGCTTTGTACCAGTGATACCAACTTCAAATAAGGGTCATTAGCAGCGTAGCAAGAAGTACCCTTCAGCATTGCATCTCCAAAAAAATGCCTGCTGGTCTGCAAGGATCATTGTCACGCTGAAATTTTTACTATCTGCTCAGTTCAGTGGTTTTCCCTCAAGCCACATTTTAGCCAATTTCAGAGAAACTTAATAGGCCAAACGAGGCCAAGCAAGAGTTAAGGCCATGCTGTTGCCTGGCAATATGGAAGGAAATGTCATAAACATACACAAAAAATCCAGGCAGTCTTAATAAGTAGGTAGCTATGCTTATCATTTTTCAACCAGAGCCTAATGTGTCTGTGTTCTGGGCAGCCTTTCTCCAATATATATTCCTACTTATTTTCACTGCTTCAGCTTCAAAGTTTGCACTGAGTAGCCAATAGAACTCCTCCCCTTCTCTGTAGGAACATAATCTGCTTCTTTTTCATTTTTGAAAGATTTAATGTCTTCAGTCACCCATGGCCCACGTCTTTGAGAATTGAGGTTTGGAATAAAAATGTGAGTGCTTGATGGCTTTCTCTGGAGGCAGGTGCAGAGGGCTGGCTTGCTGGCTAGCTACCCTTGTCGAGGGTGGACTGAGGAGTTTATACTATAATATCCTGCTGGAGCTATTAATGTCACATATTTAATGATGCAGAAGAGACAAATTACACATACGTTCTCAAAGTTCATGGTCTTTAGTACATTATCAGCTTTCAAAGGAGATTACACGCGACATATCAATGATGACAGGTACTGTAGAAAGATAACCAGTCCAATAAGCACCTCCCACATTTGCTTTTAGTGTTTGTGCTTTCAGTATTACACAGCCCATCTTTCACTGATCAGTTAGAGCCTCTGGTTACAATCCTCAGGGCTTCCTTTGGAGGACAGCAGCTTCACCTAGCCAAGACCTTTTGCAGAAACCTGTCAGTAAAGGCTCTCAATGGAATTAGTACACCGTCTTTGCTCTCACTTGGGTCACTCCCTTCTGTGGTCAGTGTCACCCATTTGTGAGACCACACGGTTACTACCCTCAATCCTCTACTGAACAGGGGTTGGAATAATTTTTGCTACCAGCATCTCTATTTAATTAGTCTTCAGACTTTTTTGGACTATGATCACTGTTCCTTTGGTCTTCTAGCCCTATATAAATATGTATGTGTAACTCATACAATATTTCTTTAGGTCTTGTTTGTAGGGACTTTAGTTGTGCTACACAAATGACCAAACATTTTGGCAGTAGTATTAGTTACCATCTTTCTTCATCCTTCTGTTTGATCTTTACCTTTTTAAGAGAAATTATTCAGGGAATTAATTTTGTGCCAATTTCATATAGAAAGCTTTCAGTAATGGACTAATCAAATAATTAAGTGTCAACATGTGTCTTTACAGTTTTAGATCTAACAAAGTATTTGAAATGTGGGAAGCATAAGTGATTTTAGCCTCTTGAGAAGTGCAGTATTCACTCAGGTATATGCTGAATTTAGAGTCTTCTCTTATGAACTGGAAATTTAAATACTGCTTGAAAAGTCCTCCTACTGAATTTATTGATCTGTTGTTAGGAGTTTGACATGAGGGAGATAACCTCCAATTAACTCAAATTAAAACCTATTTCATCATGAAACTTTATGCAACCTTCTTAAAACACACTGAAAGGGTTTAATTGTGCACCACAAGCTGAGAACTTGTATTAATGTTTGCAGGATTGGATTTCTGGATAATAAATCCTTTAAAGCAGAGATTTTATGTTTATGGTATATACTTGTACATGAAAGCTATTCCAAAACAATCTAGAATGTGAATTTAAAGCATGCCAGCTATTTTTACAAAAACTCTTCATGTGGCTACTCTTAATTCAAACACAGGATCTTTCTGAAATTGCCTTAAACAAGTTGGAAGTGAATTAATATAAAGGAATCTTTAGTGGGGAATTAGAGGGTAGATGGGAAGTGACCATGGAGCTGCTTTCTTGGAGAAACTCTCACCAGGCTGTTTTGCTACATCAGTGCAGCTCATCACAGTGGTGTCCTGATATTGACTGGAGCTTTTCTCTGCTCCTGCACCACATAAGCATTTATGATTGACAGCACTGTAGACTATTGAGTTGTTTGAGCTGTTAGTTGCACTCCTTTTTTGAAGCATAACAGATACATCTTCTGGGTAGATTTCCTCCTGGTAGCAAGCTGTCACTTCTCAGGTTTTGTGCTGTGGTGAGATGAACGCTTAGAAAGCAGGATACACTCAATTTTATTCATAAAGCATTGCACATGTGATAGAACATCCCAGCTCCATCTAATTAAGCAATAATTCACCGTAGACAGCAATGACTTTCAGAGTTGTTATTGACTGCCTCAGCTGGATTGCTGAAAGGCCTAAGTCTGCAGGCCACATAACTGGAAGAATGGTAGTCCTCTGGGAATTTATTTTCCAGAATGCTTTATGAAGTAAGTAGTTTTGTCCTGTGTCAACTTTTGCTTGGCTATGCAGTGTTTGTATTATACACTGAGAGTAATGCCTGGCTTCATGGAGCACAGCAATCTGTGCTAATGATGTGAGACGGAGCCAAGACAGCAGAGCATAGTCATTTACTGCTCAGAGGTGTTACTTGAATGAGATCTGTTGGTCCTCCTTAAACTGTTAGCAAGGCCACTAGAGCTAAACGTTGGTGGAGGATGTGTGGAGCTATGATTAGGGCTTTACTAGTGCTTGCTTTCTTTCCTGCTTCTTGTTTAGGTTTTGTTGAATGCAGCTTCCAAGTCTAATATAAGATTGAAAGAGAGGAGGATAGGCCGAGTGGAGAACAGAAGCATTTACAGCCTATGGAAGAGGTAAGAAAAGGGCATATTGAACCATCTGTGAAGAGGAAGGAAAGAAATGGTAAGTGCTGGAAAAAGCAGAGGAGGAAAAGGGAGGAGAAGGAAGTAGGTAGCATCATTAAAGAAAGAAATGTGGAAAAGCTAATGATGAAGGAAATACGGTTGAAAGAGATGATGAAAAAGGATTGCTGATAAGAAAAGTAGGCCATGAGAAGATTTACCACCAGTATGCTTTGTGATGGAAGGGAAGGAGTCTGGAAAAGATTTGGTCAGAAGCAACGGTGATAATTTTGCAAATTTGAGGACATAGAAAGGCAATGGAAGAAGAGACTCAGAAGCTCTAATGGGTTACCTGTAGGCACAGGCAGAAAGCAGGCTGGTGCCTGTGGGGATCAGGGACTTCAGGAAGATGTTCTGTACTCCTTGGAGTACAGGAAAAGGTGGAAGGACTGATCAAAATAGGAAAAGTAGAGTTGGTGTTTACAAGGAAAAATGTGACTAGGAAAGACTTTCACACAAAGTAGCTTCAATGCCACCCAGGACCTGAATTGAGATTTGATTTGTGTTCATCTGTCTCACTAGCTGTGTTACGGGTTATGGGTTCACAGCCATTCTGGAGCAGATTTTGGGGTAGTAGCTGAGTAGTTTGTGTTTCTGCCCCTCCTTTGAAACAGTGCAAGAACAACTTGAGTGAAACTCTTTCTTTGCATTGCTAAGCCCAGTGTTTCTGCAAACACAAGTTCTGCTGTCTTTCAGGCCTGGCACAGAGAGAAGCAACAAACAAGTTATTTTCCTTTTGTGTCTTGAGTCTATTCTGCTAAAGTCAGTAAAAAGTCATAGCATGTGAGTTGCTTAATGTAGCAGTTTCCTGTATCTTTCTCTCAATTGCTTAATTTGGTCTTATAAAACTTGGTGTGAAATCCCATGTTGTATTATGTTGATGGAGAATATATATATAAAATTTGAAAACACACACAAATAACCATGGTGGGGAAGAATGTGCTTTGTGAATTATCTGTCTGCAACAGCACTTTTGAGATATTTTTCCCCTGACCTTTATTCTTCCTCTTGTGGAGAAGCTAAATATATGTAAAACAGAATACTTAGAGAATGCCATTAATCATGGATTTCTTTGCTTTACCCTGCCATCCAGAACCCAAAGTAGATAAGCTGGAGAGTGATAAGACACCAGATGATGATGGAGATACTCCATCATTGATAACTTGTATTTAAATACAAAAATATATTGCTATAGTCCACTATAGACTATGAGTAGTCTTTTTGTTTGTTTTCTGCTGTATCTGACAGTCAAGTGATATTATGATTAAGATATAGAGATTGTATTTCTATATTCATCACGGAGTTTGGCTGTTATGGTCAATATATTTTGTCTACAGAGTGTGTGAGGTTTTTGTTTTGTTGCTTTAATGTCTGGCTAGTAGAAAATGCATCTTTTTCTAAATCAATAAAATAGCTGACAATAACACTTGCATGTGTCTGTGAATGATAGCAGTTTTTATTGTCATAAATATGCCTTAAAATAGTAAGTCTTCTCGGTGCTAAATTTTGCTTTGCAAAATGTAACAATCTTGGAGAAGGCTAACCATGCAAAACTACCTATTTTCCAGGCCTGTTATAACCTTCTAGCATTAATTCCTGTGATGAATATTTTCAAACTTGTAAGTGAGGTTACTCTCACCATTTGGGACCAGGTCAACATGTCTTTATTTCTGTGGCAACTGGATTTAGTCAAAAAGGGTTAGTCAAAATGTGGATCAGTTGCATTTGTTCCTCTCTTTTAGAGAGCACCTAGGCAAAGTCTAAAGCAAAAGAAGACACCATGTATGTTCAGCTAACCAGTGATGAGGCATCTCCCAGGCCTCATGGTGATGTAGGAGCTCCAGGTAGGATTAGAGGCTTTCTCTCATTTTGTGTGCCACAGCCAGTGGCTGGTGATGCTTTTAACTGGTGAGAGAGTGTGTGGTAATGTTCAGGTAGGACAGCTACTGTTCAGTCGGTGGTTGAATGGGTCTTCTACTCCTCTGAGCTGTGAAATGTGTCATTATTTCTGCTTTGGACATCAGCTCATAGGCTTCATGACATGATAGACAGAGGAATGCAGAGAGACCAGCATGTTCTGAACGGATTTGAGATGAATGTTTTCTTGCTAAGTCTTCTTTGGTGTAGGCAGTGTACAAATGAATTGAAGCACTGTGCTGGTGCTGTGTAGCAGAGTATGAGCTAGGGTCATACGCTCTTCAGACGCTGTCTGAAATTCCTGCTGCAGATTTTCTAAGTACTTCAGTGAGATTGCAATTATATGCAGAGCCATACTGAGATATTTCAGCTCCTAGGGCAGAAAGACATCTATACTATATTCTCATGTTTTTCTGAGTTTCATGCTGGGGTCTGCACCTTCCAGTCCCTCTTCCTGAAAGACAGAAGGAACATTAACATGGATTCGGTGTATCCTGCCCCAAGCTGCTCTTCTCTACCCATGTTAAACAGTTCCTCTGGCAAGTGGCTGACCTCAGTTGCACTCAGCCCTGCCTGCTGGCACCAGTGGCATTACAAGGAGAGGAAAGTAGCAGCCCTTCCCTGGGAGAGCTGGAACAGCAAGAAGTGTGGAGGCATGAGTATTCCCTGAAGCACAAGCAGTTCTCTTTCCAGAACCACATTTGCAGGTGTGAACTGCAGTGATATTTGGGACTTGTTGGTAACAGTAGGGCTGTTCTAAGCGCACTGGAACAGTCTGTCCAGAGAAGTTGTGGAGTCTCCTTGTCTGGAGACATTCAAAACCTGCCTGGATGTGTTCCTATCTATGTGCCCTGCCCTAGGTGACCCTGCTCTGGCAGGGGGGTTGGAGTAGATGATCTCTAGAGGTCCCTTCCATCCCCTGACATTCTGTGATTCTATTTGTTCCCTGAAGCAAGGTTACGATACGCTGCAGATGTGTCACAAAACCCAAATGAATAATGGCTTGACTTCAGCCTCTCTTTCCTGGAGTGAATTACCATTTGCATTTGTGTCACTTGTTCAGATTTCCACTAATCTAACAGTAATTTCCATTCTCGGAAGCCCTGCAAAATAATCGATATATTTGACCTCTCTTCAGGTGATAGATGGAAAATCCTTGAAAATACTGAGCAAGGCTCATGCCAGTGTCATCTCTAGGTAATGGATCAGTGCCCCAGGGCCACCTGAAAGTTTCTACCTCAGAGTGTCTACCCTGTTTGCATATGAACTACTCTAGGAGGACCTCTTAAAAGCCTGGATAGGAGACCAATGCTAATGTAAGGTCAGAGAGGAAAGCTCTGTATTTTCTCCCTTTTCAGTTCCATTTTTAGTATTTTCAATGTACCAGTTCAGCTGATAAAACAATCAGACTTGTAAAACATCCAGCTGGTATCAGTTAAAAGCCTCTTGAGCAACAGAGTATCTGGTGAGCATGCCTCAAATTAGTCTACACTATTTAGCGCGCACATGGCCTGTTCTGTAGAACACTGAAGGTGATTAATTGTTTTTGGTTTGCAGTGGAATTGTAGTAGGTAAGATGACAAAATTATTATCTAGCCATAGAGGTGCTAACCTATATCTGGAATGTGCTCCTCAAACTCTTCCATCTAGATCTGAAAGCTCAGACTCTGACAATTAAGATGAAAGTGGGTTTGTCTGCACTGGAAAACTCAAGAATCAGAAGTAATTAATGGATTTAAAGTGGATTAGTTAAATCAGATTAATTCCTGATCTTCTTTCCAAAGCAAATTAAACTAAACCAAGTTAAGGCCACTTTCAGTCTGAGTAAAAGCATCCACTTGCCAGCTTAATACAGTTTAACTAATCTTCTTAAAAAGTGAATTTGAATTACTTCCCTTGAATTTTTTTCCCACACCTAGTTCCTATGCATTAAAACAGAAATGGCTTCAGCAGTGCTATCTTTAGGGTGTCAGTGCACGGTTAGACCCAATACTCAAGATTAGATCCTATGATTAATACTCAGGAAAAATTGTCTGCATGACTGCTAGGAATAAAACAAATGGATCTTTATGCAGTTTTATGCACAAACAGTTCAGGCTACACATCTTCCCTATTCTCCATGTTTGTTCTGTTGATCCCTAAAGCCAGGGAGACAAAGGCATCTAATTTTAGCAGCATACTGGATGGAAGAGTAGCATAAGGGTAAGCAGACTGAATCACCTGTATTCTTGTTGTTCTAGGATCAGCGTACTCTAAAGTTGTTACAATACTCCTTATGTAATCTAGTGTTCTGTTATTTAAGGTTGGCAGGTGAGTTGTACCTTAAGTCCTGCTGAGTGCTGAATGACTGGGAAGGTTTTGAAGCTCCTGTCTGTTGTGTGTCTAGACTTTGAGCTGGTGGCTGCCCAGGTGGAGAGATCACTCCATGTGCCGAGGTCCCTGGCTTATCTGTGAGAGTGGCAGAACCTTTGTCTCCTGCAGTTTCACTCTAAGGAGTGTAACTTCTTCACTTTTTGTTCATCTGATCCTGATAGAAACAAAGGACTCGGAACTTCGGCTTTAGATGTGGCCAGCTCGTGGCAAATCTTACCTGCTGTGACTTTGCCTAGCTATGCTGTGGTAAAAAAAAAAATAACAAAAATACAGTGCTCTTTCCATTGTATTTTTTTTTTACCCTCAGGTCAGTCATCTAAAGCTACTTGTCTTATTTTAAAAAGGACTCACATATGTTGAGTATGAAGTTGAAAATTATACTACAACCTCTTTAGCAGAATATGTATTTATAGCATGCTTATTGTGGAAAACTTTTCTGTGATGCAGTTTACTGACTAGAGCTCAGGACTGCAGAATATCATTACTAGTATTTAAAGACATAAGCAAATGAGTTTTCTTTCTCTGTGTATTTGCCTCTATTTGAATATCCTACTACAAGACTGTAAAACGTAGCTAAAATTCAGCAAATGGTAGCACCACAGTAGAAAGGGGGATCTTGAAGTACCTCTATTGATTTTAGTGGAACAGTGTGTAGTCTCAACAGTTTGTCTGTGTGCTGTCATTTGCAATATCAGCTCTTAAAGTCCTTGTGATCTTTCTCATTTTGATGGGACTTGCTATGTGAAGAAGTCACGATTCCTATCTGCTGAATTACAATGTACAACTCTGCTGCTGCTTTTTTAGATCTGCTCAACCATGATTCTCTGTCCTGGTCTGAGAGCCCCAGGATACAAGTTCTGTGGGGCTCCTGGCACAGGGGCCAATCACAGTGGGGGAAGGGGAGCAGCTGTGCCCATGGGGAGGAGAGGATGGGTCAGGTGACCCAAATGGACCAATCAGGGTATTCCTTCCCATGGTGCTTGGCATATAATGGCCCTTAAGAAGGTCCTTGAGGCTTTTATTGCCTGCTTTGATGGGAGGGCTGATGTTGGCTGTTTGTTATCTCTCCCTCTGCTGCTGGTGTTCCTGCCTCCTGTGTTTGTACTGCTGAGGAACGCTGTTCCTTGGGACAAGTTGTCTTCCCCCAACTTCCTGGGTGGGAGCTGTGCAGTCACTCCTAGGCTTCCTTTTCTGTTTTGTTTTTTTCGTTGAGGGGTGGGGTTTTTTTGTTGTTTTGGACTGTCATTGAGACTCTGGGCTTGGGTGTTCCTCTCTGCTGCCAAGTCCAGTTTGAGACTTTTCTTGCCATCCAGAAGGCACGGGTTATTTATTGATATATTCTTTTGTATCTTTGAATATATTTGCGTACTTGTGTAACATCTGTGCATAGTTCAACATCTTCATTGTTATTGATAGTATTTTTTTTTCTTCCATTAAACTGGTTCAAGATTTTTTCAACCTCAAAATCTCTCTCCCTGGTTCCTCTGTGATCTGCCCCTGGGAGGGTGGTTGGGGGATCACAAAAAGCGTCTGTCAGGGTTTAGTGGCTGGCACAGTCCTAAATTTTGTCATTCACAAAAGCCATCCTTGCTTTATTGACTTATATCTCTGTTGCTGGAAGTGCATTACTTTTGGCTGTAAGAGCTTTTGAAAGAATAAGAAAGATGCTTGCCTTGTTAAAATTTTTGAGAGACAAGACTATACAGGGGTGTTTGAACGAGGCAGTCTCAGGAGCAGATGCGTTGTTCCAGTGTGATACCTGAGCTCATCAGACACAGCTTCTTCACCTGAGCTTGTCACCACACACAGCTTTGTGTTGTGCCATTTAGCTTTACTGCCTAGAAACTCTTGTGCGTTACCTCACTGCATAGTGTAGACAGGCCTGAAATGGATACCTGAGCTACCAACTAAGTGTCTAGAAAATATTTGTGTAAAGGTTTCTGAAGATCGGGAATGACCTTATCTTAACGCCATGATCTCTTTATATCACTCAGGCAATGTAAAATGAACTTGAAATGGAGGTAAGTAGAGCTCATATTTTTGTAAATTCTCTTTTGTATTATTGATGGAACAGGAGGGCTTTGGTCTAAAATAATTTTTGTTTCCCTGACAATAAAGTATCTTCTCTGTAGGGCGTGTTAAATAGATAAGTGGGAATTATAATGATTTCTTAATGGACAGTCCAAGTAACTATTCTCTCATACCTCTGTGGTGGGTTTTTTTTTTTTTAATGTGACTTTGTTTAAAAGGACAAAGTGAGTATCAAAATATGAAAAGTTTTCTTCCTTGACAACAGGCCAGGTTTTACTCAAGCGAAAGGCAATGCACTTTAGGTGTTGATCTGTGGTATTTTCCCCTAGCTGGTTTGATTCGACCTTCCACTAAATCACAACACTTTGTAATGTAATAAACCCTCAGTCTTTGACTGTATCTGACACCAACAGAGGAGCACTGATCAGAAAAACCCTTCTTTGATTCCTTGGGGTAGTGGATCAGATGCAGCAGTGAAAAGGAAGGAGCTGAAGAACAAATGAACAACATAGAAAAGTGAACTTTTTATCTCTGTCCACAAAGATGTTCTTTAGAACTGCAGGCAACACAGTCCTTTTTTCATTCTTAAAGTGAGCAAAACCTTTCTATATACAGTACCTGCAAGTTACAAAATAATATGAAATGTCTTTTTTAAAAAAATAGTGAATACATGGTGACGTGGGATTTCCAGTGGGTTGTTCTGGTATATAATCCTACGTGACTTCGCATGTGCAGTCTCCCAGTCCTTTTTTAAAAAACAGATGCAAGTCTCAGATGCATTCAAATGCAAACATATTATTTGTCAGCCTTCTGTGTTTAAATCCTATTAGAGCCAGTTCAACTGCACCAAACTTGCAGACTCCTCTTGATTCTAAGAGTCCAGGCATTTCTTGTATCCACAAGGCTTCAGACATGCTCTTGGAATGCAGATACTATATCCTTTCTGATATCTGAGGTTTGCACAACATAATGATTCTCGGTCTTGGATCATTACTGGTTCTTCACAGTACTGTGAACAAACGCCAAACTATTCCTTATCTTGAGCAGTTTGGGGTCTCTGGCTATGTATAGGCTTCTCAAGCATTCAGAATATTCCAGGTTTGTCCAGAATCCCACCCAAAGATCTTCCTCTTCCAAAGCTGAAGTTGCCTGTTTACATCCTGAACTCAGAGCAGTGAGTTCCTTTGCCAGTGCAGATGTAAAATGTTCTGGGTTCCTCAACCATCTACAAACTTGAACAGGGTTTGCATGCTCTTAGTCAATGAATGTTTTAAGAACGATGTGAAGTAATTGTGTATTCTTTTTTTTTTGCGGCATTTTTAAATAGAGATATTTCTTTGAGTTATTGATTTGAGTTATAATTTTTTTATGTTGCCTTCCATATGTACACTGTTCCTGTGACTGGGATAAATGATTATTAGAGCTATTCTAAAGTAACTGTTTTCATATCGGTAGCACGGCTGAAGTGAAAAAGGACAGGCACATTAATTATACAGCACACTTTATTTTCAATGGCAGCTCCTCCTAGGGTAGGAAATTTTTCTGGTTGCTCCAGAGCCTCTTTTCTTGGCTCATGCACCTTTGGAAGTAGCCAAGGTATTTTAGGAAATTTCTTGTTCATTTAAAATAAAATGTACAGTAATTAGACAAAGCAACCAGTGCCAAATGCAATGCACCACATATGAAATACTTAATTATGGAGGAAAGTTATGTGTTTCAATTGACAGAGTAATTTGTACTCTAATTTACTGGTCTTACGACTTATTACATCTGAGATATTGATTTTCCAGTAGATGGCTTCAGTGGATAAATAAGCGCATTTTATCTCGGAAACCTTGGTTTGAGTTTGATCTGTGAACTTCTGTCAAACAAGCTTGGAAAGCTCAAATTTCGCTATTAGGTGGTGTCCGTGAAATAATCAGAGCAGATATACTTCAATGGTGTTAGTAATTTGTAAATAAAGGGCAGATAGAAATTAATTATAATTATGTGGCTTTTGAGACTAGAAAGTGTTGTCCTAGCTGGTAGCTGAAGTGAACAGTGATTACTTTTTAATTATATGCACCTTGATTTTTAGCATTTAATACCTCTTTTATTTCAGTTATACTGTGTGAAGCTCTCTCTGGTGAGTCAAAAGAGGGGGACAGGGAAAGCCTGGAATCATTAGACCTTGTCCTGATCTTTCATAAATAGTTGAACACCTTCAGAGTGTACTTCACTTCCAGAAGTAGTAGCTCAATTATGGGTGAGATCAACTGCTAACCTTGGCTGAGGAAGCAAGAGAAATGATTAGCCTTTGTAACATTTAGCTAAAGCACTGTAGTTGCAGAAGTTATTATCTATCATATTTTTCCACAAGTTTTGAGTACTTTCAGCTCTTGAACAGATTGCCAAAAGTTACCTGTGCTAAGCAATTCAAAACAAGATGACCTTTATCGTTATGTAGCATGTTCTTGGTACTTTGGTTTTGGGTTTTTTTTGCTGTTATTTTATTTCCCTCTTTTACAAATAACTCCCCGGGATATTATTTTTCTTATTTAACTTTTTTATTCTGAAATAAACAGCCAATTAATTAAGTGTTTATTTACTAAGTTATTAGTGAAAACATTATGCTATTCAGTTTAAAAAGTAACACAGGGGTTGCAGTAATTGATCAGACTCAAGATCCATCTGGAGCTGAATTTCCAGAGACCAGCAGCAGCCAATATCACATGTTTTACAGATTTCATCTAATCTTTCATGGGCTGTTTTGCAGTAATGTACATATACACAGCAATATCTGAAAGCAAGCAGGTTGGTGTTACCAAAATGTATTCATTTTAGCTAGCTTCAGATGGAGACTTTCTTCTGTCTGCAGCAGTATCTTCCCTTTTTAATCCTGGTGATCTCTTTATTTCAACAGTTTCTCATTTAACTGAGTTGTGCATGTTTTAGTAGTTTTAAATCTTTTCTGTTCTAGTGTGCTTCATTATTTGCTGGGATCCCAGCTGCATTTTTCTGCATGTTAATTTATAGATCTGTTGCGTTCCAGGTTTTATTTGCTTTCCAAAAATAATTATTATCTTTAATTTTCTTTAGTTTTAATCTATTTCAATATATAAATATTTCTGTGTCTCTAGTCGTTTTTATTGCCCATCCCCCTCTCTTGCTATTTCTGCTTTGTTGTTTTGTTTTGGGGTGGTTTGTTTTTGTGAAAATGGATGTCCAGAACTGAAATGTGATTGTACCATTGATTTTTATATAATGGCACTTTGATATATTGTGGATTGCTTGTTAGCTGTTCCTTAATGAAGACTAAGAAGTTACTTGGGGTTTTTATACTGCCAGTGGACATTATGCTTTTGAGAAAGATGCCTAATTCTTTTTCTAAATGGCTATGGGTACAAGCTATTAGAGTACACAGAGTTCATCTTGTTCCTTTCATTATTCTGCATTCAACTCCTTTTAGGATGCATTTGCTATTAGGTTATTCAGAGCTCTAATTACATTAGGGGCCTTAGTCACTGAACATTCTTTAAACCACATTAACTGGCAAGAAAATTAACAGGTCCCTTGTCCCCTCAGAAAAGGTAGTTTGCTTTAACTTTGCATTTTATGCTATTTCTTTTCAATCTTAAAGTCATATGGGAAGGTGCTGCCTTTGTGGTGTGCTGTTTCTTTTCAACAGATGTCCCCACTTAAGGGCTTGAGCGCAGGGAACAGAGTGTATGCTCAGAGACCAAATCATTCCAGTCTCATTGATTGTTCTCAGAGTGTATGTAACTTCTTCCCTCCAACTGAGTTTTGTGGCAGGTTTGAACTACTTGTTTTTTCAACATTTTCTTTTTAGGAGGAGATCTGTTCCAAAGAAGTTGGCTTGAGGCTAAATGGCATCTGGATTTTATCTAATTTTTACTTTCCTGTGTGACTGGAACATTGTTTAGCCCAGTTGTTGGAGATCTTTTTGGATGACTTTTGTAATCTGCCTGAGTGCTGACTTGACCCCAATAACTAGATTTTTTTCCCCTATTGTGTGGTGTTATGAACCATCTGGCACCTGAATTAGGTAATCCCAGCAGAAGAAAATGTTCTCGTACATCAAAGGAAACCTTGGCCTTTTAAATAAGAAGGTACAAGAAGAGGACTGCTCTACACTTTCAGTTCCTGAATTCCGGAACAACCCAAGTAGCGCAGAGCAGCCCTGAGCCACAATAGCCTGAATATTGTTTAACTAATACAATGGGCAAATTACTAAGTATGTCATAAGGATAGAGCTACAGGACCCGTGAGTTAATAGGGCTGCTGGAAGCAATGTGGTCACCTTGAGGTATAACCTTGCCAGAGTTGTTTAGCCTTGCTGATGTATCTAAACAGAAATAACTCGAATGTTCCCGCACAGCCTTGCTTAGGGCTGCACGTGTGCATCTGCATACACTGCAACAAATCTCTGGAAGGTTCCTAAAGGTAGGATCTCTGGCCCATCGTTCAGTGTTTTGAGTTTTAGTTTTGTTTTGTTTTCCTATACAAATACTTGCTTTCTCCTAGAGTATAGATTTATTAAAACTAGGAATTGGAATCAGAGGAGTTTATATGTAGAGCATAGAAATATCTGGAGCTCATTTAAGGGATCGTGATCAGAAAAAGAAAAACATGGCAGCCTTTCAGCCAAACACTAGTAAATTATTATGGTTTTGATTTATAACTATTCCTTTTCATTTTACACATGATCATGTAAAACTGACCTGTATGCCTAGGTGCAATAGACCGGAAAGACTGACTGGAATATTAATGAGAATAACACAACTATAAAGCTTGTCATACTGCTATTTCTCTGCTTGGTGTCAATGCTATTTGGCATTATGACAATCCCATTTTTATTGCTGCATTTCTTAAATTGCCTAATTCTTAGGTTTCAGCACTATGCAGAAATTTAATGAATCATTAAAAGATCAATTAAGAAAGATTTTTCTTAAAGAGATTTTTTTTTTTCTCTCATATTTCTAATTCTTCCAAGATCTTAGACTTTAGCCTTGTATCTGCAAGAGTTTCAACTGGTTCTGGACAGTAACAGTAAAAAGCAACTAATTAAAAGTAAAAACAAAATAATTGAAAAAAATATTTGTTGCTATGTCTTCACACCCTGCCCAGTAGTCTGGGATGCTTCAGCATTCCTTGATTTTGTTGTGTTCATGACCTCATTTCTTCATTAATCTGAACTTCCTTTTATTTGGTGTAAAGTAGTTGATGATCTTACTTGCACATGCCAAGATTTTGGTACTTCATAAAGTTTTTGCTTTCTCTTTAGTCTTTACTCCTTCAGTTTCCCTCCAGCCAGTTTAACTCTGAGATATATTACAATCTACATCAGTGGTGAAAGAAATACTATTGATTTCTGTGTTCAGTCATTTCAGTAGTTTCTTTATGAAACACTAAGCTTTCAGAAGCCGTGGTAATGGGGACCTTGCAATGAGAAAGTAAAATCTCAACAAGACACAAGTTCAGACCCTTGGTGCTGTTTCCATAACAGTAAGATGGAGCATGACCCTGACCTTGTCTCAGAAATGCTATTTTTTGATCTTAAACAGTTAAACTAATAAGTAGATAACATCCAACCCATGTTGAAGCCAAACAAAGACATACTGCTCTTTTTTTTTTTTATTTTTTGTCTCATTCCTTGAATCTATAGATTGTTTTTTTAGAGGATGTATGTGGGCTATCAGCAAGACCCTAACTTGCATTTTTTTAGATTTTTTTGGTCAACTTTTGTCTAGAGAATTTCCAACAACTGTCTAACTTGTCATAAGTAGATTAGTAGGAATTATATAAGATGGTAAATTTCTCAAACTATACTCTGTGGACCTCCTCTTGTCTAGATTGCAAATAATTTGGTTTATGTTATTTCTTTTATTTCTAGTCCATACCTGACGTCTGTTAGAGCTTGCCTATATGAGAAGTTATTTTGAAATCTGTGAGTGCAATAGGTATGCCATGCTGTCTCTGTGAGACCATTCAAGCGTGCACCAACAGCACATTGAATATGAGTTGGCTGATGTGTGATGCAGAATGCTACCTCCTGCTTTGTGCAGTGTATGCAAAGGGAATTAAAATTGAGTGGCTGCTGTGCTGAGAATTTGTACCCCTTGTACTACATGTGCTCCAAACAGCATCACTTTTACTGACAAGCATTTTATTTGCTGTGAACTCAGTCAGAAACTGAGTTGTCACTGGCACCAGAGCAAGACTAAACACCCAAGAAAATGAGGCTGAGACTGTATCTGTATTGTGTGGTATATTTGTGTGTAAAATCAGAATGGCTGGAGTGAACAGGTTGCTTTGGTACCCTAGTTTTTTGGAATGCAGTGGTGTACAGGGCAGTGCAGGTATTTGTTGAACAGCAAAATGATTAATGGCATGAATTTGGTGATACCAATAAATGAAACCAGACACTAGGTGTATCGTGGAAATAAATAGCACAGATACCTGTTAGAAAGACAGTAAGAGATACATTTGCATAAAGTTGTGTTCTTAATATTCTCGTAACACAAAATATTAATATAAAAGGTTGAACAGGGGTAATCACTAAATGATTTAACCATATTGTATGTGCTTGAAGTTAAATGAGAGTGTTTCTGACTCTGGGTTAACTGTGTAGTTACATAATCCAGAGCCTGCTTTGAAAAGTCATGCCTAATATTTTCTGATCAAGTCTTCGTATTATGACAGGCAGCAGACTGCTTTATTGGTGTCTCTGTTCTACTGAAGTTACACACTCAAAATTTCTGTGTGTACCAATGGAGTGCAGTGCTGTTTCTGCCCTTAAGCCTCTGAGATCTTGCAAGTTTGGGTCCAAAACTGGCCCTGACATCTCCAAACATCTACGCACCTTTAGCAGCCTTTCTCAGAATTTCAACTACACGTGTACCTTGGGCTACAGTATAGCTCTTTGGGGAAGCTGGGGTAAATGCTGTGCATATGCCTTTTGGAAGTGCCAGTACTCAGTTGCATGGGAAAAGTCCGAGCTTGCAGAACAATAAAACCTGCATAAGTTTCTACACCTCAGTTTTCTTACTGCTCTGAAACATCCTTTGGATTCTTGGATCAGACCCTCTGTGATGGCCCAGAATTGCTTTCTTGTATCATGACTGGTCTCCTGAGCTGCTGAAACTTCCCAGGTTAGCTCCTCTTTAACCTAGTCTTTTCTGGAGCTAGACCAGCATCCCTGCTATAAAAGAATGCTTCTCTCTTATCTCCTTTCCAAAGTTTCCTCTTCCTTTCCCTGAACCTTCCTGCATTACAAACCTCCTTTTTAATACTTGGTTTCTCTGGTGGCTTTCCACTGCATGAAATTCCCATTTTATGGACAGAACTTACAGCACTAAGCATCCTCCCTCAGCTTTTTCAGTAGAGAGAGATACACAAAGACACAGAGGCTTTTCACGAGGCAGTGATTGTTTTTGAATTCAATCCAAAACATTGCACAGACTGTTGTTCTTGGATTCCTCAGATCCTCAATTTTTTGGTGTGCAATCTTTCCTAGGTGTTTCTGTACATGGGATTATTTGCAGTCTTAACAAGTGTAGTGGCCAAACTAGGAGTTCATAATCCTTGTATTGACATTTTGAAGTCCTGACATCCTCATTTGTCTCATTTCCTTTACACAGGAAGTGCCTGTACACACACCTACTGGTGTAATGTACTTACACACACTTAGCAATTTCAACCCCTCTGTGCCTGTGTGTACATGCAAGAAAAAAAGAAGGACGGTCAGATCACGTAGAACACAAGTCACTAAGAAGGCAGGTAATTTTAATCCTTACCATCATTTTCTCAGGAGAGGTCTCTGGGGGTGTGTGTGTCAGAGATCATATTTTATTGTATTATTTCTACCAAGCCTGAAAGTGAGATGTGACCTATCAATGAAATGTCTTGCTATCTGGTAATTCATGTTCTTCTGTCTCCTCAACACCTACATTTAGCAGTCCCTGGATTTAGTAGTCTTGAGGTCTTGCCACATAGTTCATTTTACACACCTCTTTACAGCTACATTTTCAAGGCTGACATGACCAATATACAAACTGTCTTAAAACTCCCGTGACACTTAAAAAACCAACCAAACCAAAACCCCCACACTTTTATCCCGTAGCTCCTAAAAAGTGAGCAATCTGTATACACAAATAAAACAAGGTAGTAACACAAATAACAATTTAGTTTCTCAGACAACTCACCATCACCATCTCCCCCCCCACCACAAATATACACCATTGACTTCTTCAGTGATCTTTTGTTTTCCATAGCATCTCTTCCTTGTGTTTCAGGAGTGCCTGAAACACCTTTCAAAGGAATTAAATATGCAAAGATCTTGCTGTCTGGTGTACTTGTTTCTGACTTCATTATTCCTCACCACCACAGAGCAGAGTGAAGCAGAGGGACAGTGTGGTGTTCGATCTTACTTTCCCATATCCATATGCAACTGGACAATCTAATTTTAGGCCTGTCAGCTTTCACAGTGATAAGTTAACAATATAGATCATATATAAGCTGCATCACAATGATTTTTAAATGAGATTTATTCATTTAAAGTGGATGATAAATGGTTCTCTTTTATCAGACTCTTGAAAATAAGATTAAAGCAAGATTATTTTCCTGAAATAAGGGAACAGCTGGTGCAAAGTTAATGGCTCTAGGTCATACTATTCTTGTGTGACCTTGCAGAGATGTATGATAATGGGGATCATCCAAGTAGTCTTTCTGCTTCCTAAATCCTGTTTGTGCAATACAACCAGATGCTACCTGGAGCACTGATACGTTATGAACTATATGAGCACTACGAGGGGCTTTGGCAGCAATGGGCTGTGGCCAAGACAGCACAGCCTTTCAGGGAATCACACATTTTAGAAGGTCTACCAGGGTACAGAGTACCCTGAGTATTCTCCCCTTGGGTTTAACCCATCCTGCTGGACATTTGGCCTCAGCCTCTTTCGGATTCAAGGAGAAATCCTGTTGGTTTTTTTTCCTTCCCAGTTCACATCCCATGAAACAGTATAAGGGCTGTGTTACAGCCCATTGCAGTTCTCAGTTTGTAATGTGACCCAAAGAATTCGTTGCATGTTCTTAACATGACATGAGAGGGTGGAGGAAGCCAAAGCTATGTGGACTTGTCCATATTATGTATGCAGAGTATCTTCTGAAGTGAACTATTCTCTGAATTTTTTTCAGAGGAAGCAAGGTGATTCAAGTCTGAGGGACTGGAAGACAGCTAACTCCTCGTTATCTGTGAGAACAACAGATATTTCCCCTGGATAAACTCTCAGACTACAGGACAAAGCTATTCCTGTTTTCTTTATTGTACTTGGGCAGAAGTCCTGGCCTTGTCCACAGAGCTCTCTTGCAAGAGACTGACTGTACTGAAGAAGGTAGGAGGATTGCAAAGGATTGCCCACACAGTAGACAGAAGGACTGGAGGAGCCAGAGGAGAGTTGACAGTAACACTAGATTTGTTCTGTTTTACTGACTTCCACAAATTCCTGCCTGTCCTGGATTCTTGCAGGTGTGGGAGGTGGAAGGGACATTGTATGAACTGATAATGATTTCCCTTACATTTTATTTTTGCTAATACATCTACATTTCCCTGCAGTAATTTTGATCAGAGGAGAAATCCTGTGGCGTATGTCTTTGCAGCTTTCTGTTTCTTACCTATATTTATTTACATAAGAAATAAAGTCACACAGTTGACTTACCATATGTCAGTGGTGAATGAGCTTTGACTGGCATCCTTACTTTTTTTGGGGCTCCATTGTGCAAACTATGTGGTTTGTCCCCTTATGTTTCTTCTGTGCCACTTTTTTTTTTCAGCATCTTTGCTATACCAGAGAAATCCAATTCCCATTGCTTGATTTTTCTGCTGCTTAGATGTTTTTTTTTTTTTCCTAAGAATTCTGAGCTATAAGTCTGCCTATGAAGCCTATAGCTGAGGGCATTTTTAACTGTACTGGGTTGCAGATTTGAATTGGAGAATAGTGTAGAGTAATATGTTACTTTATTGGTTTCTTCCTTTTGATCTCTGATTGCTAGTCTATAATCTACTCTGAACCTAGTGGTCTGAGCATTCTTTGTTGCTAAAAGTAGTTGTTTATTTTAAAGTTTTGGATCAAGTCCATTGTTGAATATCAGGCCAAATAGTGGGCAGAAGAGGCAAAAATAAATTCCCTGCTCTAGTTTGAGGCGATACTCTGTAGATCTTCTTCAATTCAATAAGATAAGTCACTCCTGCATCCTCTACAAAAATAACAGAAGAATACAGGCATTACAAGATCCTTTAGATCTGTTGTCCCTTAGCTACCCTTTATGTAGTGATGCACAGCACAGTTAGAGAGCTGGGATGTAAGACAGAAGGTTAACTTCAGTTAAATTCTCATGCAAGACCCTGTTGTCCTCTTGCACTGACTACTTACACAAACACACACATATGTGTCTATATAAAATATTATTTTGATTTTTTTTTTTAATTTTGGGGAAAAAAATGATAGTCTTTCATGAAATGTGAGCTTAGTAAAACACATGAAAGCCTTAGATATTTAGAAATATGCATATAGACATATGTCTATAAACAGGCTCTGAAAAGTGTTGAGAACAAAACTTCCTGCTATGCTTATGTGCCTGGTGCCTACAGAAAAGAGTTCAATAAAAATAGTCTGTCTTAATCTGTGCTTGGACTCTGAACTCTGATGTTCAGCTCCTCAAAACATACATGAAACAAAGCATATCAGAGATTCTACAGAGCAGACAGAAATCAAAGTCTGAACAACAGAGAAAAATGTTCTCTCTTTTAAACCACTCTTCAGCTTTTCTAGAGAACATCACTACATGACTGGCCTGGAAAGAAAAAAGCAATTGGGGATTTCAGAGTACTCAATGTCCTTGCAGTGCAGGTGAGCACTGCCATTAAAGGCATGCTGAAAATAAACTCCTTTGTAAAAGAGTACTGATAGCCATCAATAAGAATTCATGAAGACATTATTTTATAGATCTGAAATCGACATTAGAACAAGTAAAGGTTACAGATCATGTGATCGTCAGATTTGGTAGAACACAATTGACTTCCAGATTGAATTTAGTTTATTTAGTACTATTTCATCTTAATTAAAGCTAAAAGACATTGTGGACTAATTTGAAGAAAAAGTATGTTGAAATTTATGCTCCAAAATAATTTCTAATAAGTCAATTCAAACATGGAATAATTGGTTCTCGCTCTGCTCTTGAAATAAAAGAATGCACTGATGGATATTGTAAGACATCAAAACTTCATCTCAAAAGTAGGAGACTTTGAGTGCACTACATCTCTGTGTACTGACTGTGATCTATTTGGTTTCCCTTTTTATGTTTTTTATCATTATATCGATAGCTGTTAATTTGTGTGATGTTTTCTGCAAAAATGTGAAAGGAAAAACATGAGAATAAGAACAATTTATTCCCTACAAGAAAATTTTTCATCTGTTTCGCATCATCTCACTGTCATTAGTGATGGAATTGAATCCAGCCTTCAACTCTGGTGTAAATTTGCATATTTATGTTGGCCAGAATTTCACCCAAACCTGCCTTGAATTATATAACTCATTCCACTGGACCAATCTAACCTCACGGATTTGACAGGCTTTGGCCAGGTGCGTGTCTGTGACTCTGTATACAATTTTTGAATCTTTGGGTCAGAAATGGCTTAGCTGTGAATAATAATAATTTGGTTTATATAATTCAAATACTGCAGCTGTGTTTATGTTGTAATGCTTGGCCTGGACAACACCAATAAGCAAGCACCGTTGACTTCTTCAATTTCTGTTAAAAGGGAGGGATCCCTTTCCCAACTCTTTGGATTCCTGTCTCTTTTGAGGCATAGCAACCCATTAAAAAGGCTTATAATATTTTGAAAGGTGGCCTCACTTCCTTTTGAGATGCCTACTCCTTCTTTTTGGTCTTTTAGTTTAAAAATATTTTCTCCTGACCCTGATTCATATAATCATGGAAGGCATTGGGCTGGAGGGGACCTTTAAGGTGATTGAGTCCTAGCGCCCTGCAGTGAGCAGGGACATCTGTAACTAGATCAGGTTGCTCAGAGCCCCATCAAGCCTCACCTTGAATGCCTTCAGGGATGGAGCCTCCACCATCTCTCTGGGCAACCTCTGCCAATATTTCACCACCTTCATAGTAAAGAACTTGCTATAGATTCTAGATATCCTCTTCCAACTTTTGCTTATGGACTAAACAGACATGATATTTTCAGTGCTTCTGAGAAGAAGGAGGGAGATGGTGGTAGAAACTGAGGCCTGTGGCATCTCACAAGTAGAAGAGAAGGGCTGCATTATATTGGACAGGGTAGAGAATCAGTGAGAGAGGAATTGATCCCCAAAAGCTATTAAAAGACACTTTAAAAACCCAATCCTTGCTTTAATGAGTTTGCAGTCTAACAATGTGAATTAGTATGTGAAAAGTGAGCTACCAGTGGTGACAGAGGAATCCTGGTTAATCTTTGCATCTTCGTGTAGCAGAACAGAAAGAGGCAATAAAAACCAACTTTGGGGGCTGAAATCGAAGGATGAAATATAAATAGAATAAATGCTGCAGGTGAATGAACACGCCCTGTTAATTTCAAATTATCATTTCAGTTTTCTTCTATGTATGAGTGCTACTGTAAGTAGTGAAGAGAGAGAAGAGCAGATTAGATAAGTAGACAACAACCGTTGAAGGTGTATTTGCAGTGGGATTAGGAAGAGGAAAATGGTGCTATTTGGCATGATAGAAGGGATATAACATTCTAGGCCTGGGGAGGAGTATGGAGAACCATTAGGAAAAGGCTCAGAAATTGCAAATTCACAGGGAGTGACACAGAAGGAAAAAAGCCTGAAGCTACACAAAAGTGCATTAAATGGAAAGAAATGTTAAAGGGGGGGATGTAGTGAGCACCATGACATAGATAGGCAAGGCAACCTGAAACATGCTGAAAGTGAAGTGACAGAATTTCAGTCAGTTTGTAGAATCATAGAATGACCTAGGCTGGAAGGGACCTTAGAGATCCTCTAGTCCAACTTCCCTGTCATGGGCCTTGAAGTCCAGGGAGGAGGCATCCACAACTTCTCTGGCAATTTATGCCAATGTCTTGCCGCCCTCGTACTGAAGAATTTCTTCCTAAAATCTAATCTAAATCTATTCTACTTCAACTTAAACCCATTTCCCCTTGTCCTATCGCTGGACACTCTTGTAAAAAGTGCCTCCCAGCCTTCCTGTAGGTTCCCTTCAGGTATTGGAAGGCAGATATTAGGTCCCCCCGAAGTCTTCTCTTTTCAAGACTGAACACTCCCAGCTCCCACAGCCTGTCCTCATAGCAGAGGTGCTCCAGCCCCTGGATCATCTTTGTGGCCCTCCTCTGAACACACTCCAACAGATCTACGTCCCTCATGTGGTGGGGACACTGGAACTGGACGCAGTATTCAAGGTAGAACAGTTGTGGAACAGGATTGTGTTTGAGGAGCTGGGAAGGGAGAGTGAGTGTGACTGGAGAGTGAAACGGAGAACTTGCTTCAACAGCACCAGGAACAGGAAGAACTCAGTCTATGGCCAAAGGAGGTGGTAGGAAGCAAAACTATGTGCGAGATGTGAAATAATCTGTAATTGTGAAGATCACAAGAACCCTAATTCATTTCTTCCACCAGACATGTAGGAATACATCTTCTGATTTAAACCTAACTGTATATATAGATATGACCTATCTAGGGGAAAGCATAAAACTGGTATCTTGTAGAGTTAATATCAGTCCTTTGGGGTTGGGCAGTTCTTCTGTTCTACTGACTATCAGGTCACCTTTTGTAGCAGCACTTTGTTTGCTTGGAGAGTATCACACTACTTTCTCGTGTAAATATATAAAATACCATGACAAATAAAATGTTGAAAAAATGGTTTGTGATCATCTGGGTGAGTAACAGCTGAAACAACTTTTCTGATGGCAAGTCTTGATTACGTATGTCAGCTATTTCCAGTGAGAGGGCCATTCAGATGAAACAAACAGCATTTGTTTACACCAAGTTATAGCTTTCCGTAATAGATGCTTTCGTTGCTAGGCATAGTTCGTTCATCATCTACTACTGAAATAATTAACAAAATATCTTGGCACTTTAATGTCTCTCAAAGCTCATTTCGTGACACAACTAATTTGACAGCTGTCTGAATTACAACAATGTGTGTTAATATTACATTTTCTTAATACTGGAATTAAAGTTTATCTTCCAGACCTAAATTACTGTCTCAATCTGTATTCTACAACACTAACTTTGGCATCAATAGTCTGATAAACTGCTCAAACCCATTTTCAACCAGTCAGAGCAAATATGATTTTCTTCACTTTGGATGAATATCAAAAGTGTTTAGATCTCCATCCAACTGCTTCATCTTGCCAGATATTACTTGATGATACAATGTTGTTTCGTAATGACAGACCATAATTCTGTTCATATTCCAAACATTGCCCTTATAGGATATAGAAGCAGGGTTTGAATGCTAAAGTTCACAACTTATAATCTAAAATAGTAGCATCACATAGAATATCCTAGTGAAGAATTATAAGGAACAGTCTCAGAAAATATGGTGTGATCTTCTGCTTTTTAGATCCAGTCTGTAGCTTATAAATTCTGATGAAAGGACTAGTCATGGACAGAAGTTGAAAAGCAGCTGAAGCAATGGGACAAAATTCTGAGGATCCAGATTTTGATATCAGCTAGTGATAATACACAATAAAAGATTTTCTACAAGTACAGTTTATACTAGGTTACTGAAATGAATCAGCAGAACTAAAGATCCTTAAATATATAAATATAAAGGTCAGTTGTCAATAATATATCGCATACTTGAGAAACATGAGTACTGTGACATCCTATCAGGCGAATTTTAATTTCAGTTCTTTGTGTTAGCCAAAAATACTGTGATTCCTCTCTAGGAATCAAAGTACAAATAATTCTTGCAAATCATTGAAGTTACTAAATTATGCCATATTGTATACAGTTTTAAAAATAGTTTTACATCTCTTATTTTTCTTCTTATTTTACCTTTCTGTTTTCTCTTTTACTTTTGACCGACGTTGCAGATACATTCTGGAGCTTGGCATGTTTGTGCTGATGATGAGAGAATGTCTATACAGGCAATTTTCTGAGCAATCTAAATATAGATGACAGGATTTTATACTACTTGGCCATCTGACTTTTCAGAGATTTGGAAGGGATTGGCCTTCCACAAAGAAGAAGAGGGAAAAAGAATTAAAGGTAGCTGAGTAATACTTATAATCTGTTATATTTTAAGAATCTACTTTTAATTTTTTCCCCAGTCTTTTATCTAGGGTACTTTATCTCATTTATTTCATTTTCTACGTACAGAAGACATTAATAGGTCAGTCTCTTGAACACTTTTCACGGCTCTTTTTTGTTGGTTTGCAAGGGTATATTTTGTAGTAGCTACCATTCAGAATCACGCTTTCTTAAATTTTGTTTAGAATCAAAAGAGTATTGGCTGACTATGCTTCAGAAAAGGGCAAATCTTATAGGGTAAGGATGACACTTTAATCGTAGGATAATTTTTTAAGACTTGTTTTCTGTTTTCAATGCATAGCAGTTAAACAAGAAACAGAGAGGAGAAGTCCCATGTAACTGTGATACCTTTGTATATCACGCCTTCATATAATAATCACCATTTCTCTGCTGTTGCTATGTCTTCTCATCTTAGCCACAGCAACAGTTCTTATTGTAGATATTTTTCAGAATAACTTAATTAAACAGAGGGTATAGCTGACTGCTATTCAGGGATAATTCTGTGCTTAAACGAACTGGAATGTCTTGCCAAGACCTGTTCCAGTCACGTACAACAAGAACATATAAATATCTTTCTACTCAAGTTACCTCAGGGCATCCTTTTTTTTTATACACAGTTTTATCCTGCCTGTAGTGGTTACTACATAGCCATGCTGCAGATCCAGGAGTTTACTTTCAAAGAACAGGGGAATACCTGAAGGGAAAAATACGTACAATTACTTCTATTAGAGTAGCAAAAATGATCAGATCTTTTTTTGCAATAAGTGTTTTATATGCAGGAGGGTGGTAAGAGTATCAGCCTCAGATGGTTATAAGGACAAGTGGGAAAAATTAACTATTATTGTCCTTATGGACAAGAACTGAATAAAAGAGTAATTTACTGATGTCCTTAGGTCACGCAGGAAGCTGATGGCAGTGCTGTCGATTGAATATAACTATCTCAGTTCCAGTGCAGCACTTTATCCAAAAATAAATCCTTATTTGTTAGACATCTGAGTGAGAACATGCTGTAATATGCCATGACATTCTTTTCTCTAGAAGGCATTCTCCTAATCTTAATACTAACTGTTTTCTTAAGACTCGTAAAGATTTGAACCTATATTGAATTCTTGGAAGAAAGACTGAGAAGTGGTTAAAGGTGGTATATACAGTAACTAAAATACTCTTGGGAGTCAGTTCAGCTTTATTGCATTTAGTCTACTTAGTCAAGTAATATATTTCTAGTTCCAGGTACTTGCTTCTTGTCTCAGTTTGTATTATGTTGGTAGGAAATTTGCACCATAGATATTCTTTACAAAAAGGAATGGTGTATGTCCCTACATAAAACAATTTTGAACAGCTCACAGGAGCTGAAAAATGCTAGTTAATTTTCCCTTTGAATTTCTGCAGTGTTGAGTAGTAGTTCCCAGGATATTTGTTGGCTGACCTTGCACCCTTGAACACCCTGTTCTGGTGTACTTCTTGCAGACCAGCTGACAACCTAAGTTTGGATGTGTTATAAATGTGTGAACACCATCTGTATGTGCACGTTAGTACAACTCTCTTGTCTTTTCCTTCTAAGCCTGAAGTTCCTTGGTTATGCCTGCTGTGGTTTGCTGAGGGCTTGATAGCTTAAAGTATGATGTTAAAGAGGAGAGAATAACTTTGTCTTGTCCCTTTTTCAGTCTTAAGAGACCTGTCAACACACAATTCAGCAGACAGTTTGCTGCAAGGAAGTGATCCAGGGAAGAGAAGATGCACTCTGCCTCAGTATCGCCTCACGCGTCTTTTGCTGGTGAAAGGGAATATCCTGTTCAGCCTGGTAACACTTTTACAACATTCAAAGGGGAAGACATAGTTTTCTGCCACTAGACTTGATAGAGTTGGTGTAACAACTTTCACAGGGTTGTTGTTGGGCATTTCACAGCCAAACCACCTCAGCATGGAACATTATCCGCTCTATTGCTAGCCAGGAGCTGCTACTGGGCACTTGCTGTCACAGTCATTTCTGATATCTGAAAGAATCAAATTGAGAACTTAACATATTTTTTTGCCTCATGTCTGGTGCAAAGTAAATTTATTGGTGGACCTTGTAAACTTGGATGAACTGATCAACTCTGTTTCCTCGAAAAGAAAAAAAATTGTTCATGCCAGTCCCATGTTTCAACTCAGCACTGGACGTGTAATGAGTAAGTTATCACAGTCTTCTGCCTGATTTTATCTGTATTCTTCTAATGTGCTGATCATTGTGTTATCACTTAATAATTTGACAGAATTAGAAGCAACTACCATATGGGTGTTAGCTGAAGGACTGTGATTCTGCCTTATGAATAAAACAGGAACTAGTACAGGTCAATCTCTGTTAGTTATTGGATTGTAGTGATTTGTAGGTTCTTTCGGATATATATGAAAATAAGAGTGCCCTTAGGACAGCAATGATGTTTTAAAATACTGTCTAAATCCACTTACAGATACTGAGTTCCAAGTCCTGATGCTTTATCTTTATATTTTTATATGATGAAAGAAAGCTGTCTTTACAATTTTGAGGAAACATTATTATATCACTATATAAATCCACATTACGTTTGGACCCTGAATGCTTTAAATGGGTCTGGTTCCTCCATCTCAAATGAAATGTAGAATAACTTGAAAAGCTAGAGAGATTAATAACAAAGATAATCATGGGTATTGAAAAATTTCCATAATATAAAGAAGTTGCATATACTAACACTGTTTAACCTGGAGAAAAGGTGAAGGGACAACATGCTGGAATTCCATAGAGCCTGACGTAAAGATGGTGAATAGAGTTCATTGTCCTTTCCAGTGTAAAACATAGAGGAAACCTCAAATGAATCTAGAAGGTGTTTGTTTCACAGCAAAAAAGAGAGAATTCTGTGTGTAATGTGTATTTAAGTCAAGAAAGCTATCACTATGAGATGCTGAAAATCTTTATGGTTTTATAGAGCAGTTGGGAAACTGATGGAAAAAAATCCAGGGAAGGATGCCTAACAGAAAGTTCTTACCCATGCCTCAGTAAACTGCAGGAAGCCGGGACAGTATTTTGGGTGAATATTTTCCTCCCCTCTGCTCTAGGTAGAGTACTACTGGCCAGTGGCAGAGATCCAGCCTGATATGTCTGTTCTTTCCATTCTAGTGTCCCAGAATCAATGTCACTTCTACAATTGAGAAATTCACTTTATTTCTGAGGTGAAAAGCTCTATCTGGATACAAATTCACTTTCTTTAAAAAAAAAACACAAAAAACCCTCGTGAAGACTGACGCATGTTATTTTACAGCTAGGTAGCATATAGAGAGCTGTTGAAAGATAGCAGAAGAAATAACGGTGAACTTTGAAAGGCTAATGCTAAAACTATACAGTCACTTTTTCAAACATGCCCTTTCATGTGTTTTGTTGCCATATACAATGAAGATATCAGCATTCAGGGTTACTTGTGTCCCCAGACTGGAGCTGCCAAGGTATCTAGATGAGTTGGGCATCTACTTCTTCCTGAGTTTCTGCAGAAGTTGGCGTCTTCTTTTTTTGACCTGGAAATCCTTGCCAGAATACCTGTGTGCAGTGCTATGTCTGCAAATTAGAATCATGTTATCTGGGGCACCTGTAAGAAAACTTGCCCAAATATATTAACAAGACAAAGATTAACATTCATCCAGCACACACAGCCTGGAATAATAAGTGTCTCTTCCTCACAGAGATACAGATTTGAATAGCAAACGCTTTCTCCTTTTGTTTGGATTTGCTATTCACCTCTGCCTTCATTTTATGCTCTGTAAAGATATTCCAGAAACATTTTTCTCTCTAATGACTCGCTAGATATAAAAGAAAGACTAAATCTTAAATCATTTCTCCAAAACCCTAGCTATCTCTCTGAATATGTTTCTGGATTAAATAGCTTTTTTTTTTCTGTCCTACAATGCATTTTTTTCCCAGTCCTGCTAGTCTTTTCTAGTAATTCTAGAGGTACAGCAGCATGGTATGCCTTCCTGTCACTAATTTTCTACATCACCAAGAGATGTCAGGGATGCTGGCAGTACCTTTGGAGACCAATTCAGATATAATGTAAAAAGAATTCTGGTTTACAATTGATTATACTGAAGTAACTATTTCCTAGGCATCATTATTGTATACAGTAGGAAATAGGTACAGCCATTTCCTTAGAATAAAACAATTCGTGAGGCCTGTCATAAAAGGCTAAGAGAATACCTTCTTTGCTTCACATCCTTTTTAACTGCCTCCATAAAATTTAAGGTTTTGCAATAAAACTTGGGAAATTGCTTTCACTGGTGAGCTCTATTTGATGACACTTAGGAGATTACCTTGTGCTCAAGAATGTTTTCACATAAGAAGTTATTTAAAATTGTATTTACTGGCTTTTTTTAGGTTTAAAGATTCTTTCTCAATGTCTCTCTTGCTCTTTCTTTTTTTTTTTCTTTTTTTTTTTTGGTAACAGAAAGATCTTTAAACAGTTCGTTGCCTCCGTGGCATTTTGTCATTCCACTTTTCATTTCATGTAAAGTCTCCTGGGCTCTGACCAGTTCAAAAAGCAACTTTGTAGTTTTCTGCGGTAAATGACTGATAGTATCAGAAACTATACTCTTTGTCTGACAGACAACTGCATTCATACTGCTAAGCATTTGGACTGAACTTTTAATTTAACCTTACTGACTTCTTTTTCCCTTTCTCTCAGCATTGTCTGTATCATACTTCCTACTGTGGCAATGTATCTTCTGTCTCTGAAGTGACTGTATTTTTCCTGTGATCCTAAATGCAGCTTGGGTGTGCAGTTTGGGATCTACCAAAGATGTGCTTTGTATATGTGCTGTTCCATATAACAACTTGAGATATTCATATCAAAGCTGGTTAAGAGGTGGCCCGTGCCAGTAGAAATGGAGCTTGTCATTCTTTTATAGCTGGTAGGTGACCGATATGGTGTCAGTCTATTTACTAATGAAAAAAACATGCTAGTAAGACTATCAGTTTTGTGGAAATTGTAAGCTAAACAGTTAAAGGATGAATACAGCTGGAGCTTCAACAATGCTCTTACCTTTGTGTTTCTGTGCTAGAGTTGGGGGGTGGTGATGAGATGATTTGGGATTTTTTTTCTATGCTCTTAAATAGCTTTGTAGTATCCCACTTAGGAGAGTACTGTGAATAGGTCTCATTAGTTTATGTGCTTAAAATTGCCCATGTACTTTGGCGCTGCCAGTCCAGCAGCTGCAAGATTCTGCTGTTAGATCTGTGGAGAGGATGGAGGCTGTGGAATGTTTCCATGAGACCAGCTCCTGCTTCCTTGGAAGAAGTGGGGAATAGCTGTTGGGGCAGTGTGTTTCACTTTGCTGGTCAGTCAGACATCCGTCCCAGGTCAGGGCTAACATTTGAGCTGTGCCAACTACCTTCATAGGAGAAGAGAGGACAAAGTATGTGTGTTCTCCATCTGTACTCAAACTGGGATTTACTGCCAGGATGCAGCACAGAGACATGCCAGCTTGTGAAGAGGTTCTCTAACTCAGATCTGGGCCCAATGATTGCCATTTTTGAGCCATCCCGGTCCAAAAAAACCAGTGTCAATGCTTAATGAAGCAAAGAGCACAGCCCTTGGTCCTATGTGAAAAGTACTGGCAATGTGTAACCTTTCATAAGTGATTGATTAACTTTAATAACTGGGAAACGTGAAAAGGCAGAAACCTTTTAAATTAATGAAATGAAGAATTATTTGTGTATATATAAAATAGAACACATTCAGTATCCTGAACAGACAGCATGCCATATTTTCATTCCAATATAAGAATTTATGGCATTTGAAAGAAATTATTCTCTCTGACCCATATGTCTCTTTTCTACAACACTCAATTTTGAGATATGTATGCATTGGAATCTTAAGCACTGTATTATATTTGTGAAAGATTTATTTGTGCATGTTGCAAGTGGGTGTATAAATGTCTCCTGGATGTTATCAGTTACAGGTCATCTGCTTTGAAACAAGAAGTATGTTAATACTGCATTAGAAGTTTCAAGTTCAAATACACAGTTCAGAGAATGTGATTCCAAGATGCCACAAACCCCATTAAAATCCCAGCTTGCTTCTATATCTGCTTGCCTAAATGCAATCTGTAGATCACAAATCTTACATTTACTCATGCTATATCAGATACATTTCTAGTGCAGACTACAGGATACCTACAGGATGCCCTGCAGGTCATGTATCTCCTGCATGTCAAAAGATGCAGTACTTTGTTTCTAGCCATCTAGCAACAAACTAGGGACTTGACTATCCTCCATTATACCATTCCTTTGTAGTCGAAGGTTGACAACAAATGATAACTCTACTCAGATTGGGGAATCCTGTGGCTCGCTTGAGATTCAAGCGTCTGTGAGGAATCAAGGTACAAGAGGTGAAAACTTGAGATTGTAGTTTACAGCAGCCTCAGGAGCACCCTTTCCAAGCAGACATGAGCAGCTCAAAAGAAACACTGACACGTGGAACTGGAAGATGTATTTATATACACACTTGCACTATAAAAATATAATATAAATTATATTAACTATATTTACCATATATTAATAATACTAGCTCTATTCTACTATAGTAGCATGATATAGTTCTCTTTTACATAAGCCTGCAAAAACAGAACAGGTTTTTGCTTATATGCATAATTAGAGTAAGATATTTAACAAAATAAACTATAACTGTATTTGTTAATCATACAGGGAAGATGAAAACTAGTTCCTTTTGTATGCAGCTGCTCTTTTGAGCCTTCTGGACACAGAACAAGAGTGAAGATCATTAAAGCACTCACAGACTGCTTAGAAGGATATTACCCTCTTTCTGTACACTGCCTGTTGTAGGACTTACACACCTCAGAATGCGTTATTACTAAATTACTTATTGATTCTGAATAAGGCATATCAACCCATTTAAGAGTCTGATTTTATTTATGCTGTGGTTACGAAAGAACCACATGATTTATGTGTCTATCCAAGCCCATAGAGAAAATTTATAATTCTATATTCCTTTCTGTAATGATTTAAAATTCACAAGTCAGTGTTTCAATTATTTTTTTTTTTGCATTTCTACATGTACTGTTTTCTAACTTCAGCTGACCAAATATTAATGCAGAGAATTTCCCTATTCATCCTATCTTTCTGACCTCCCAAGTAACACGATATAGCACATTTGTTTTCTAAGCAGCATACTACAAAGACTGCAGAAGCTACTATAGATTTGAGAAGATTCATGGGAGTGATGACAACATTTTGCAGAGAAAGCCTGTAATTTATTAAATGACAAGAGTAGACGTAAGAGGCAGTCTGGATTGAAGGGGATGCTGGAAAGTGCATGAAGTTCTAGGTGAGGGATACAGGCACCCATTTTCTGATTCCATGGCCAGCATTTTTTCCACTATTTAAATGGTTCCCTGTCTCCATCTTCCCACTTGTCCCTTCTTTTCCAAGATGCTTATGTTTAATTTCTTAGATCAGGCTGAACCCTGTGGATTTCCAAAGACTGAAGCAATTGTTAGGAGAAGGAATGGCAAAGGGCAAAGACTGGAAGGAGAGTATTTCAAAGAAGCAAAATTGCATAAGAAGTAGAGATGATAAGGAAATGAAGAGAAGCTTTATAGAATTTCTTCTTCTGCTGCTCATGCTCATACCTTTTCATTACGGAAACTTTTTTCTTCTTTCCAGCTTAGTCTTCCTGAGATGGAATCTACTTGTTCTGGTTGATATTCAGTCTTGTTCCTTCCGTTCTCCTCAGTAGTACTGATGTCATTTACATTTAACCAGCATCAAAAGAAACGTCTCACCAATCTTCAGTTCTCTCCATTCCGCATGTGGCTGCAATTGGGCTTCATGTGGCTGTGAATCTGTAGCTTGTCTGGCTGTTAGGATAATGCATAGACCCTTTCTTTGCCTTTCCTAATAAACTGGCTTATACAACCCCTTTGTTTTCCTCAAATCCCATAGTTGCTGAAGTTCCAAGGCATTAGTTTGGATGGCAGTGTCCTGTTCTGCATAGAATGAGGTAGGATGAAGTTTTTGTCATGTCTTAATAGGTGGGAACCTTCTGCACAAATAGCATGATCGTTCCTGAGTCACATTCAGCTTGCTCCTTGCTGAGTTTGTGGGAGAGTTTATGGGTGGAAATAGAATCTAAAGCCATATTTATTTCTCTCAGTTGGCTCAACAGTCATGTGTATCTTATTTTTTCTTGTAAAATAGCAAAGCTTTTAATTAGCAGTATTTCCTTGACCAGGAAGACTAGAACTATGTTTAATTCTACAGTGAATATGCAGAGCCATAGACAAAATGCAGAGCACTTTGACTGTTTTCCATTATCTTTATATTCTTCCATCCTTGAAGAAAAGTAAATGAAAAGCAATAAATTTTCTTTGGAAGTTGCAGGATACGATAGTAATAAGGACTTAAAAATATCCAGATAGCATAAAAATATACACCTACAAACATTTCAAGAATGTTTTCTAAAATAATACTAACAACAGATTATTTTTTATACTAATGAACTGCTGAAGATAATATTTTGTCATGTAAACGTATATATTGCTACCATTATGCTGATCTTAATTGATTCTCTTATAAGAACTGCAGTTGCTAATTCTGCATTCATAGTACATGATTTCTTCATTAGCAATTATTGTATGGCTCATTTTAACTGTGAAAGGACAGTTTCACTGCATTTTCTTTTCCTTTTTTTTTCCCTGTCTTTTTTAATAACACCAGTATGGAAATTCAACACGTTAAACTTCCGGAGAGCTTTGATTCTTGTCTCCCTCTTAGCCCTCAGTCTGTTAGCCAAGCAAATGTGATTTGGAGGTTGTATTGTTAATCCTCTGTTGTGAAGCTAGTCTGCCTGGTGCCACCAAGCTACATAAGCTACAGATATCTAAGCTTGGAGGTCCACAATGTACTGAAATGATGTTGTCAGAATTGTTATTAGCTCTCATTTCTGCATTTTCTGTAGCAAATATTAGGGACAGAAGGACCAACTGATAGGCAGCCCGTAAAAAGGTGTGTCTTGTTATACCCTAGTGTCTCTTATGGCAGAAATTAGATTATTTTCTCAAGTAGACAGGGAGATACACAGCAGCAGAAATACCTGAAGTGAGCACACCAGACTGCTCGCTGAGAACTTTGCACATATGAGGGTGTCTGCTATTTCCCTCTATAGCAGGGTTTTTTTCAGCGGTGGTGGTGACAGAACTGCCATTTTCTGCAGTTTATTTGAACTAGTTTGTTGTAAGGAGGTGATATTTGCTGAACATAACTCAGAGGGCCAGTATTCTTGTTTTTTCCAGGGTGGTAGGTCGAAACACACTTTCCCTGCTTTGCCTTGCCCTTGCCAAGTGAACTTGCCCTTGCCATTTGTGCAGCACTAAATGGAAACTGTTCACTGGTGAATGATGATGCTTTATGTTGATAAATTTTACTTTTTACTTTTTTTTTATTCTTTTTTCTGCCTTGCCCTGTCTTTTTCATCTAGCTTCCCTTCAGGCAAGAGCAAAAATCTGAAACGTTTAGCTGATTGTAGTTTTTAAAAAAATGCTATTTAGAAAACAGTTTCACTGACACATATGTGCAATATATATACCTCTGATAAACAGAAATGGATCATCCACATTTCAGCTCGTTTTTTCCAGCAAGGAGATTTTTGAGGACTTAAAGAGTTGAAAAGAGCAGAGCAGGCAAAGCAAGGGATTGTTTTATCAATCCCTTTCACACTAAGCACATGATGTTTTTCTGAGCAGTAAGAAATTTGTTTTCAAAGACATTGTCAAGTTCACCGAGATTCGTTGACTCCTGGTAGCAATGTAAGCTTGAGACAGTAGTGACAGGCTTTCTTCCAGGACACTGCATCTCATACAAAGTACGCTTCCCTCAGCTGGAATGATGTCTGAGTTACAGTAGTACCATGAAAATCAACGGCAATTTAGATCAGCCAAGCAAGAAGTATGCAGGATTTCTGATCAGTCACGTACAGCTCCTCTCAGCTTTGCTGGTGATACTTTCTGCAGGCAGTGTCTGTGGGGGGAATCCTGCAGCTGAGCATTGCTGGCTCCCTCTCCAGCCTGTCCTTCCAGGAACTGCAGCGAGAGCAGAATGTTGTGGCAATATTGAGGCACTAATTTTTGCCAGAAGGGGCTCATTTGGCCCTTGATTTTGAATTAAGAGTTAACAGATGGGGCAGCTTCAAAACTGGGTGTGTTTTACAGCATTTGGCAAATCATTGCCTAAATCACAGGTGCAGTTTGCAATTTCAGCGATATAAAACACCTCTCTGTTTACTCTCTTTATTCAGGGTATGTGTTCACAAAAAATATATATTTTCTCAATACAGTCAATGGTGTGCTAGCATTGATGAGGTGAACTTTGCAGAAAATAACTGGGTAAATGTTGTTATTGTGTCACTGGTAGGAACTGACATTGCATTTTTCTGCACAAAGGTTATATCTACAGGGAAGAGCAGCCTGATGCAGCCCTGTACATTCTGTAGTGGGTGGAGAGCCCATAGTATGAACTGGGGCAGCTGGAGCATATAGGGATCCATGGCTGTGTCAATACTGCACAAGATGCTGTGCCCAGGGAATGAACTCCTGGGGCTGCTGATTGTCCCTGAAGCTTATTACTTGTTTAGCAGCCTGACATTGATTTGTGTTGTCAGGCCCAGGTTTGTTTTCCCCACCCTCACATGATATCGTGGGATGCTTTGCACCTTCAAGGCTTCTGCTACTCCACCGAGCGTGCAACCTATAGCCTCAATTTAGTGCTGATAAAATGCTATTTTGATGAGCTGTGGCACCATCATCACATTATTCAAAACGCTCCGAACTGAGAATAATATGCAATGAAACAGTGTTGATGCATTCAGGCTGTGAGGTGACTACAGGGACCAAAGGACAACCCTGGGCCAAACATTGTGTGGAGTGGCCAGGCTATGCCCCTCAGGGCCTTGAGCTTTATCTAGCAATGTTCAGCTTAGTATATCTGAGCTGATGTAATATGCTGTCTGGTATGAAGTGTGTTATCTGCAGTCATTTTCCAGCAGTCAGACAAAGGTAATAAGGTGGGCAGGTCAAGGTGCTCACTGCTGCTTCTGAAAATGCTCTGAGAGTTAAGCTGGAATCTCATGAACTGGTGTGGGAGCAAGAACTGAAGTTTAGGACCTCTAGACTCCCAATCCTTGTGCTCCTTGTCTTCAGAAAATGCTACACTGAATTGCAGTAAAAGAGAAAAAAAATATTCAAAGGAGGTAAAATTACAGTTCCTGGTGACATACTTTTCTGTCATTTCAGAGTTCAGTGGAGAATTGCAGAAGAGCAGGGCTGCTCTCTGGAGCCTCTGGGAGCTCTGACTTTGTTTGCAGTAGAAGTTGGACTGAATTCTGAAATAATAAGAAATTTAAGTCAAATGCATTACTAAAATTATGTGTTATGGATGCATGAGGGATTAAAGAGTTTAAAAGTAAAGATTTACTCAAGTCAGCCATGAGGATCAAAGCTTTGGCTTCACTGCTGTCTCAAGGTGGACTTAGTTCCTCATGGGATAGTTTCATGGCTCAGTGCAACACAGATAATTTGGCATTCAAAACTGTCAACAACAAGGATTAATAAAGCATTTACAGTATCTTTAAAGTTATTATTGCAAGCTAACTGTCATACCCTTCCTGAGTGCAGCTGTAACTGTTTCTGAATGCAGAGTTTCTGCTTTTTTTTTTT
>NW_009715726.1:17756-45922 GCF_000703405.1 Apaloderma vittatum | reverse complement strand
CAGGAAATGTATAAGGGAATTGTTGGTGGTCCAATCAGGGATTTAGAGACTCCAGCAGGGGAGAATTATTTTATAAATTTAATACAAGAGTAAATATTATTATCACCATTTTGCAAATCCAAGAGCTTATTCAAGATCATTATTCATAGCCCAGGAGTTTCTGTGTTCCTTTTCTTAGCTAACTGCATCATGCCCCTGTCTCTAGCAGAAGGGCAGTAAGATGCATATAAACTGAACTTCTTAGCTGGGATTATCTCATAAGGCAACCTTAAATTTTGGCAGCAAGTCAAAGGTTTACAGCACATTCAGCAAATGAAACATGAGGACAGTTCATGGCACTGCTATCAACTCTCTCTACGTCCAACAAGGAGAGGTCAGACTAATTATATCCTTGTCACTTTAGGGGTCTTTGTAGCAAATGAGGCGATCAAACTGTGCTATGGAAGAGCATTGTAACGCTCGGGTAGTTCCAGCACAATGCACTTCCTTTGCAAGGCTCCATGGCCCTCCCACAGCAAGCTCCTGGCCTGCTCTTGGCTTGCAAGGAAACAATTGGATGGGTAGTGTGCCTGGTTCCTATCACCAAGCCTTTTCCAAAGTGGGAAGTATCTTGCGTGCTTCCTTCCCATGCACTTACTGGAAGAGAGTTCCAATCCTTTCAGATAGGCCTCTTAGGAAATGAATACACTGCCTTTTGAACACCTATACCTTTCACAGGTTTGGTGCCTTAAGCAGAAGATGCTCTAGACAGCGAGTTGTCACATGGATAAAATTTAACTGCTAACTTCTAATGTACATATGAACATTTAGACAAGTTGAGATAAAAGGCAATGTGACTATCTAATTATTATGAAAAATGGTATTCATATTTTGTACAATTATGTCTATATTAAGCCCATTTCAAGCAACTAATATGCAGATCTGATTCAGAAGAGATTAATTGGTGATATGAACACTTAAGCTATATAATTTACTCTGATTGAAGAGGCAACACTAAAACGTGGCATTAGCAGATGTTGAATGTGGTTTTGCTCTGAATTCGTTTGCTGAATAGGCTAGGTAAATCTCCCCTTATTCTAAACGATTAAACACTCTAATCCTTGGATTTGACTTGCATCTGAATTTTGTTTCTTTGAGTTATTCTCCAAGAGCTATTGCTGTAGCAATAGTCGGTTCTGCAATGAAATGAGGCACATTCCAGTTTCAGCTGTTAAGGTCTGTATGGGGGCCCTTTGGCAGGATCAGGCAGGGTGCTTATTAAAAAACATCTGATCCTTTCTGGTTTTAATATTCAACACCATATTTTCTTTCTCCACAAACTCACTGGTCATCACAGGGCATGTCTCTGAGCACTCCACTAGATGCTGTGAATTATTCACTGCCGCTCTTCTCACCCCAGAACAGAGAAAGCGCACTTTGTGCATCATGCTGACCTCAACAATTCCCTAAATCCACTTTTCTGAGATGGAAGGGAAGCTGCAAGCCATCAAGTCATCTCCTTGTCAATGGAATTCCATTGACAATAAACTGGTTAAATACATTCATTTACTCAAGCTCATAGGTTCTGATCCAGATACAGAATTTCATCTGCAGTGTGGATGCCACTGAAAATTGAAGTGTGAGATGAGGGAAGAGAGAGACAAATTATTAAACTGCAGTATCTCACACTCACATAATAAAAACTGACTATGATGGGAGTTCAGTTGGAGGCCAACTTTACCTGCACAGTATAGTTCTGTTTTGTTTGCTATAACCACAGAAATTATGCCTGGATGCCAGCATACATGCTATGCAAATTTGCGTTAATACTGTAAAGTCCTGTAGCGTTAGAAGAGCAGAATCCTATAAAAGCTGTGTCCAAAATGCCTAACTATGTGCAGTTAACACAGATATTAAACTGAATGCCCCTCTTACTATTATAAATGACTGCTTTGCTGTCTTTGTCAGCAGAGTTGTGGCATTCATCCTGTCACTAAGAATAAGAATAAGATGACCATCTGCATTTCTGCAGAGTGATGGCTACCCTGAGTAGTTCAATAAAAAAAAATTATGGTTTTGTGCTTTGCTACAGCCAGTAAATCACGAGCAGGTCTTGCACTGAGGCAAAAAAAATGAAAAACAACACTTTGTGGAAATACCCTGTATAAGGTACCAGCCGAGCAGCTGGTGATACCCCCAAAATGAACATCATACAAGGTTGATAAATAATGACCTGTTTGTGAGGAACTGAGCACACTGGGTTACTGGGGATGCTGGTGGACACATACCAGGGAAACACTAAAGTTATGCTGGTGAAACAGTGACAGGACGCAGGCCATTTTCTGATCAGCTTCTGTTTTCTTCCTTCAAAATAAATCACTTCAGTGCTAGTTCAGCATATCATTGCTTTTTATTTCTCTGACCTCAGGTCTTCTGCAATAGCCCGTTCCTTTAGTCTGAAAGACTGTTTCCTGGAAATCAAAGCAAGTTTCAAGACAGCCTCAGGGACCCCTTGGGGGTGGCATAGGTCTTCCCTTTAGGCTTTTGAATATGTCATATTGGAGACGGGAATTATCTGACCGTGCACATCACTGTAAAACCTCCAGTTATCTTAATTGTCAAGTAATAAAAGCCTTTCTCCATGGTGGGGACTTTAAAATCAACTGAAACCTAAGCAGGAATATTTGGTCTCCTGAATCAGTTCTTCCCCGCTCGGTCCCCATGTGTTGCCTGATCTAGTTGAGAGGCGTCCCCGGCCATGACAGGGAGGTTGGATTAAATGATCTCTAAGGTCCCTTCCAGCCTAGGCCATTCTATGATTCCTAAAGGCAGTTGATTTTCTGGTTTTGTTTCCTCTTTCAGTCTACTTTGAGTGAGTGACTAAAGCTCTAATGCTTTTTTCCCAATTTAGTTATCCTGAGTAGGGGGTGCATTACATGCATGGCTTTGCAAATGAGCAGAAATATATACTAAATGAAGATGGAGTAAATGCTGTGGAAAGTGAGTTTCTAAGTAGACTTTTAACTGTCATTTCATAAATATTCATTGGAGTCTATAACACTGTCAGATATTTCGAATACAGTAGTAAACTAAATTACCATTTAAAGGCTATTTGTAGCCATTTTCCTACATGAATAGATAAGTAACTGGTTAAGGCCAAATTTTAATCTGAATTTAGTATGAATAACTTAAGATGTCTCTAATAAAATCAGGTATAATACAGATCATACTGTTGCTCCAGAAATCCAGAACTGTACTCCTGTCTGTTTCTTTTTCAATTTTACAGTCTCTGCTTAAATACCATGGTGACTGTCAGCCAAAAAATGCCTCCAGGTGGATTTTCCCGAAGGACTCAGCATGATGTCAATGGGAACGGTTCTTTAGAAAACAACAGCTTGAACAAATATTGACAATTACAAGAATCACTAGAATTTGGTTATCTATAAACACTATTAAATGCACTGTAGGAAAAAAAGGGAGAGAAGGGGGGAAATACATCTTTTCAGCCTGAGGTTATTATTCTTTGTAGCTAATTAATAAACGTATTTATTCTCTAAAGAACCACTAGATGTCAGCACATATCTAGGCGAGGACAGCTGCAGCAGCAACCATCTGGTAGTAAAAAAAAAACCCTCTACCCTCTAATGATGTAGTTTAGAGAGCATACAGTCACTTGCTAAAGTGGTTTTGTTTGACGTTATACAAATTTCAGGTGCTCAGACCGTAACAGTGACTTCAAAACAGTGACTTCAAAACAGGGGGACTTTTATGCATGTTACTTCTTGCACTTGTTCTTTGCAAAATGCATTAGTTGTCATCTGTATTCTGTCCCTTGTCTTTCAGGAAGCACTTCTCATATGGAAGTCTACCAGGTGCAGCTTTATCGTCAGGATGGCTATTGGTTTTTTATCTGAAGAATTCATGGCCAAACTGATTTTAACCATGAACATGACAGATAATTCTGTTGAAAGTGAGGAAAACCAGAAATCTGAATACATCTTCAAACATGATGTTCATAGCATAATATGGAGTGCAACTGTTCTATGAGATCAGACAAGAAAAAATAGCTTATTCTGAATATGCTCAACTCACCTGTGTTGCATGTAAGAAATAATGAAAAAAAATTATTATGCATTCAACCTATTTAAAATGCATAGACATATTTCACTGCTTGCATTATTTTAACGTTAGATCAAAAACCTCCTTGGTCAATTTTGCCACACAGTAGTAAGGATTGGTATTTGGCCATATATATGTTCATATGCTGTGTATTCATTACTTAATATATATCTAGATCCTGTGTCAGAACAAGGAAGAGTTTGGATAGTTTTGACAGTAATCCATTCTTCCTAGCCATCTGCATCTTGAGAACAACTGCATTTTGGAAAATCAGACGCACACACTGGGGTGGACTGTTCGGTGGATGAGGAATTGCTTGGATGGTCACACCCAGAGGGTAGTGGTCAGTGGCTTAGTGTCCAGTTGGAGATCGGTGACAAGTGGTGTGTCTCTGGGGTCCATACTGGGACCAGTGCATCAAGGACGTAGACGGTGGGATCGAGGGTGCTCTCAGCAAGTTTGCAGATGACACCAAGCTGAGTGATGTGGCTGACATGCCAGAGGGACAGGATGCCATTCAGAGAGACCTGGAGAGGCTTGAGAACTGGACCACTGTGAACTTCCTGATGCTCGACAAGGCCAAGTGCAAGGTCCTGCACATGGGCCAGGGCAATCCCTGGTATCAGTACAGGCTGAGGCACGAATAGGTTCTGAGCAGCCATGTGAAGAAGATCTCTGGGGTACTGAACAAAGGGTTTTAAACTAAAAGACAGTACATTTTGACTAGATATAGGAAATAAATTTTTTTACAAAGAGGGTGGCAAAACTCTGGAACACATTGCCCAGGGAGGCAGTAGAATCCGCATCCTTGGAAACATTTGAGGTCAGGTTGCACAGGGCTCTGAGCAACTCTAATTCAAGATGTTCCTGCTTTTACTGTAGGGGAGTTGGACTAAGTGACTTTTAAAGTTCCCTTCCAACCCAAAGAATTCTACGATTCTGCAATTTATACTTTTTTTCCTAATCAAGTGAGTGCAGAGTCCTTAGGTACTGCAGCAATTCAAACAGACTACTACTACAACTGCTGCTAGTAGGAATTAGGGGATAATTCAAGATGTTCCTGCTTTTACTGTAGGGGAGTTGGACTAAGTGACTTTTAAAGTTCCCTTCCAACCCAAAGAATTCTACGATTCTGCAATTTATACTTTTTTTCCTAATCAAGTGAGTGCAGAGTCCTTAGGTACTGCAGCAATTCAGACTACTACTACAACTGCTGCTAGTAGGCATTAGGGGACATGAAGTCACCACTAAATCAGGCTGTAGTGAACTACAGTGCAACCCCTGCAGTGCTCTAAGTTGATTAGTTTTCAAGAAAGGGCTCCATGGTCCTTATTCACCCCACTTAATCGGAGACAGTTGAAGCATGTGGGCTAGAGGCAGAACAACTTCTCTCTAGAGATGGTCTCAACTGCCGCTGAAGGGCAGATCCAGAGGGATCCTAGGGATTAGCTACCTCAGTGGAGGATCTGAAGTTAGCTGGGGTGAATCTGAGCCCATAACATGAAGTTATTATGAAGCAACTTGTCCTTTAGCCCATGGGTTGCTTACTAGCAGTAAAACCCCTGTTTCTCTGCTTCCACCATGTCTCTGCTGTGGCAGTCATGCTGTGTGTATTTCTTGTGCTGAGTTACAGATTGCTGCAGTCTCTGTGGTCCTGTGCACCAGATACAGGGAGCTGGAGGAAAATCAGAGAAGATTTTCAATGGCTCTGGGTGGCTTCCTTCAATCTGCCCTCAGATATGACCTGCTGTGAGGCGAGTAGTCTCGTAGCAGTCACAGATGTCCTATTTGCTCTTTGTAGATTTTGCCTGCCCTGCCCCAGCATTGGTCAAGTATTTGCACAGTATATTTTCAGTATGGCAGAAAATTGAGCAGATTACTTGGCTTAAGTGCATCACAACAATCAGCCTCTCCCACGATGGCTGTGTTGAATAGAGCATCAGCCTACATAAGGAGATGTTTCATCCTTGCAGTATTTCAAAGCTGACAAACAGCTGACCAAGTACAGAGAGGAAGAGATGCAGAGTATGGGGAAACTAGGAGTCAGAGTGAGATCAAGTCTGCTACCAAATTTTGCTCACAGAAAATATATTGCATTGAAGTACAGACTTGACTAACCTTATTCACACTGTGCTTAAGGCAGGTTGCCTAGCAGCAGATATCTTAGCAGGATTTAGCCACAGACAATGTCTCGCTGTCCATGTTTCATCTCTTAGTAAAATTTAGGATGTGTAGGAATTTACATGCCAAAGGTAGAAGAAGCCAAGGTACAGCTCCTCTGGACCTCATGCAAGGAAAGCAATGCAAACCTAGGTAGATGGGCTTTATTATTCCTGGAGAATGAAGACTGTTAGGATTGTACACACAATCTCATCTTTTTCTAATGTGAAGTAAAGGAAGTAATCTGGTTTTTTAAACAGATTGCTGTAAATTCTGCATATTTGAGTAGGCTAAATAATGGTGAAAAGAGGGAAGGAGCTGAGGGAGACTAACTTGGCTTGGGAGTAAATTTCATTGTGAATACTTTCTCTTCTGCTATCATGTGATTGCTTGAGAAATCTCTGGGGAAACTGGCTGAATGTATGTGAATGTTGGAGTCTGTTAGAATACTTTGACTGCCTGAGTTTAAACTGATAATTTGTATAATTAACCTGACTTGGCACCCTGATCCAAATGGCTTTTAATCCTCAGCACAACTCTATACAACTCCATCCCCTGGCCCAAAGCAGAGGGTGATTGTCAGCAGTGCTAATAAAGAAATGACAGTATCCCTTTAAGATGTTCAGCACTGGAGAAGTGAGCCTTGCAGTTTTCCAATACATTCAATATTTCTCATCACTACAACACCAGCCCAGGATGAACTGGGCTTTTTGGCTCATCATTGATCATTCTCTTTCTCAAATCTTTCTCCATGGATGTCTTTTACTTCTAGGGAAAGTCTTTGGCTTCTCTGAGTTTAAATCCAGACAGACAAATTATACTCAATAATTTAGGACTGGTAAAATGTATGATGATCATTTTTAGTGTTAATGTGGTACCTGGATGCATTTTCCTTTCTGTTTGGTTGTAGAAGGTGGCCTATGGTATCTGCTGGTGGAATTTCACATATATTTATTTCAGATTATGCTGTGAACTAAAATTGGCAGATAATTTGGCTGAATGGCTCTGTAAACTATTGCAATGTGATATAAAATACATAGGTACATTATTTTTTAGAATTGTGTTTTAGCTTATAAGATGGTAGCATCCTCCAATTCCACTTAAGTCTGCCCCTATTTGCCAAATCAGGCCTTTTCCTTGATGAGGATGTATGCATTTTTACTTCATAGCACCTCCTTGGTAATCAAAAGCTGTGTTTAGCTTTGCCCCATTTTAGTGAATAATTGTTGGTTAAAAATAAAAGCAAGACTGAGCTTTTTTAGCCATTCTGTTCTGCTGCATAGGGCAGAAAACTATCTTCCTTCCTAAATGAAAAAGACTATAGCAACTGATCTCACATTCACATTTCTAATGAAATGGAAACCTTTAGTCTCCAGTTCAGACACTGGCTGTAAATAAAAGGTGTAAGCTGTGTGGGGATCTACTTTGTCCAGTTCCTGACATCAGTTGTTTTTCCTGCTATAGCTCTGTGTTTAGACCTCGAAGGATCCCCAGAAAGATAATTTTGTAGAAGTTATCCATGGTGGTGGACACTGTGATTCAGAGGAATAAGGTAAACCTATCTAACAGAGAAGATTATTAGTTATTAGAAAACCATTTATGTAGAATAGTGGTGGGTCCTTGACAATTGCTATTTTTTTAAGTCAAGATTCAATTTTTTTTTGAAAAATGTGTTTTGGTTCAATTGCACACAATCATTGGACTTGATGCAAGAATAAATAAGGGAAATTGTGTGGCTTTTAACGTTTTGAAGTTCATTAACCATTAGTCCAAAAGCATCAGTTCATTGCTAGTGACAGTGTCAATGTACAGTCCTTGCCTCTCCATGCCAAAAACCTTACTAAAAGGGAATTATAGGATCAGAGATCAATTATATGTTATTTTTCTGAAATGAGAAAATTTCTCCATGTAGATAATATTGTCTTACTATTTATAAAATTTTATTGCATTTCACAAAGAGTCTTATTTGCCCAAAGTAAGGCTAGTTTCATCAAACACCCATCACGACCACAACTTTTTGGACAGATCTGTTTGGGAGTGCAATGTGCCCTGTGTATCTATAAACCCTTTCTGTGCCATGACAATCATGGTCTTAGAGTGCTTTCATGTCCTAAACCAGCACAGGAACTCCACAGGCTGAACGACTGCACTAGTGAATCCCTAGTTATTAGTTCTGGAGTAGTACATGCAGCTTTAAATGATGAATCAGACAGAACGAAGCTGGCCATTAGAGTGCACTTGATGTTAATTGAAGCCATGACTCATTCATTTGCATTTTTCCTTCCCACAAATAATGTTTAAGTAAAACCCTTTGCTCCTTTTAAGATCGTGAAATCTCTGTCTAGCTGTGCATCAGAGAAGCTGCTGATCCTAACAGCTGATCAGAAGATGCTTTAATCTCGTATCATGAGCTTGAATTACTTCAACTTGAAAACTGACTGGAGTTCTTGGGCAGCCTGCCTTTCTGTGGCAGTTGTGGGATATCGTGGTAAAGGGTGGGATACAGAGATTGTTCTGGGTCACTGGTAACACTGCATGTGAACAGTGTCTCTCTGCCCAAGGCTTATTCATCAGTTTAGTTACTCATCATGCACACACATTGCTGAAGTAAAAGACAACCAAACTAATTTTTTCATATTTCTCTTGCTGAAGATCAAGTAAAGATCAAGTTGCAGTAAGCACACCAGTAGACTGATTACTGTAAATATATGCAATATATTATGTTCCCGGGCTCAGGAAATTTTCAATTTAAATTAACCAAATATCTGAAGAACAGGAAGGGAAGAACATCACAGAACAGTGACAGATTTAGTTGTACATCACCTGGCAGTATAGGGGTCAAATGGAGATCATGTCTTCACCAGGTGGGAATGGACTGGCTGGAATTCCCTAAATATGAAAGCCTTGCAACGACAAAATGTCTTTATAAAATCTATCCTCTTTTACACCCTAGAAAAAGAAATCCTGTAGCATTGTGTACTAAATATGTTTTTTACTCAAGTTCTGCAGCTTGCTTAAATGGTCTTCACAAGATTTTTTTCATGTTTCTATTAGATTCTAACAGGATATATAAACCGGTGTTTAATCTAACCTATTAAATATTAAAAGATTAACCCTCCTCATTTTTCTCACAATTTAGAAGGGAATTACATAGTTGTATTACAATCATTCCACTCAATTTTACTTTTCATGTAATTTTTCTCCCAGCATTAATTTTGCCTATGTTGCAGCATTCATTTCAGGACATATCTCACTGCAGTTCATTACGTGACCAGTTGAGCCTGGAGCAAAAGGGAATCTCACTTAATTGGAAAGATGCACTGATGCAGAAAAGGTACATGGAATTTCTTGCACTAGCTCTATCTTTAAGAACATGTAATGAAGGTGACAAACTATTGCCTATTTGGTCTGAAAGATTTTCTGAAGTTGCCAGAATCAGAAAGTAGAAGGCTGAAGCCCAAAATTCATTCAATGTTGTGTTATGGAATAGATGTGTAAAGAATAACTGTACAGGAAGCATCAAGTGAGAATTTTTAGAAGTTTTTCAAAGCAATCAGTGAAATCTGATTTAAGAGTACCACTTCATTTTGCACTTAATAGTGTTCTTCAGATAAACGGTATTCCAATATGCTTCACAAAGTTAAATAATGCAGCTACTGAGATAAATAACAGCAGAAGGAGACAGTCACAGCAAGTTATCATCTCAGGGAACAGCTGTTTTCAGGTGCGATTTAAAATGAAGTAGCAAAATTACAGTCCATTATTCAATATCATAGTGGTGAGAGTTTTTCAGCAAACTCCACCACACTTGAAAGCTGTCAAATAATAAGCAAAGTTAATCAGAGAAGAATAGTGGTTGGAAAAGTTCGATGACCTGAGGTCTACTAACACAACTTCATTTGAAACTGATCCTGACTAACTCTGGACTGAGCCTAGCAAAGAAGACAAGTGTAATGTGACATTAATTTTCCTCTTTCTAACCTTGCTTGACTGAACACACTGGGGCACTTAATTCTTTATGCTCCTATCAGAAGTACATAATGCGAGAGTCTAGTGATAGTCAATCTCTTCTCTGGCCTGTCCAATAATGCAATGTGAGCTCATTCCTGGAGTATGGTCCAAAGTTTGTCTGTCCTTGGCAGCTGGCAATTGTGAACTCTGCCTAGTCTTATTTTCCTTGATCCTGATACCAAAGCAGATTTCCAAGTAATCAACTGCAAGAGCAGCATTCATCTGGAGATGGAAAGCAAACCTCAACCTAAAAAATACAATAGAATTACCTCAATATACACCTACTGAGAAGTGCAATAAAGCAGCTGTAGCTGATCAGCCTCTATATTCTTAGCTCAAACTGAAATCACAACCGGTGACTCTTTTGAAATTTTGAATACTATGGGGAGAAAAAGATGGAGATATATGCCATAATACCTCATCTGTAAAGGTCTTGGAGGTATAATTGTCAACTGTTAGAAGATTTCACAATTCATGTGTCTTTTTTAACAGTCCGTTTCTTTCAAAACCTACGTATGTAAGACTTGAGACTCTTCAAACAGAGAGATGATACCACTACAATACCATATCCCAAGTCTGAAGAAACACAAATAATGCTATAAAAGTTGCATACATTTTATGATCTTCTCAATTTTTTCCCACAGAAATGTTGGTTTAGTTAGATTCTTAAGTGTCTTTTCCCTGCAGTGCCCTCAGCATCCCAGTAACAAAGAGCCAACTGCTTCTCCCAGCCTCTATTGCACATGTGAACAGCAGGAGTCATGCTGTGCCCAGCACTACCAGGGCTCATGAAGAAGAAATGGGAACATGTTCAGCCTACATTTTAGGGTTAGAGTAGTGGCTTTGGAAATCAGTGGCAAGATCCACTGTGGTATTAGGAGCTTGCACATGTAGGCATTGCTCATCTGAAAGACAATTTTTAAGATGTTCCACATAGCTTTTCCATTCTACCACAATAAAACCACAGGATGTGCTCCACAGAAATTTCGAAGGTGAAGTCTGCTCTGGGTGTGATCATTTTAGAGCCTGCTAAATGTTAAATGAAGTAATTGTGCTTATACTAATGACTTTGATGGGTGAAGGATATAAACATTACATTTGATGGGGATCTGACAAGAACACCTTTGTTAAACTTAGTGAGTTGGTGTTGTTAAATGGCATTCTGGGAATCAGAATTTGTGGCAAAGAAAAATATTCTCTGCATTTGTTGATCTTTTGTAAATGTTTACTCCTAAGCAACACAATATTTGAGACGCTCTGCTTTGTCATTCCTGCAGGGATACAGTGTAATGACAGCAAGTACAGTGTGGCAGAGGATTTTTTTAATAAAAGGATGACTTTTTTTCCAGAAACTTTTTAAAAATTGTTATAGAATAAATGTTCTACTCAGAAAAATGATAGAATGCAGTTGGAATCAAAAGGATGTTTTCAAGAAGATAAACATCACTACAATACTAAATGGAAATGTATTTACAAGGAAAAAACATGAGCAGTGTGCTGTCTGACATTGCTTTTCATTGTCCAGTATCTCAGAGTCTAACTTAGGAAAGGTATGAAGAAATGGAGATGTGTAACCCTTAAATTGTAAGGATCAAGTGGATTTTTTTCAGTGTATTGTACGTAAGTGTTCTACAGAGCCAGTAGGTGAAAGTAAGATTTTAGGCCAGGAAGCACAATGTTGAAATAAGTGTAGTGGTAAACATTTTGGAATCCATAAGTCTTTCTGAGCTTCATTCCTATAAACTAATGAAAACGGTCTTGATATTGGTGAGCATTTGGTCACCCACAAAGTCATCTGCTTGAAAGCATTGTCTTTGACATTGCTGAGTGGCTATATCTCTATACAAATGCTTATTAGAAGTAAATCCAGCATGGAATTGTGTAAGGGAAGAGGTAAAGATCTGGGATAAAGCTTAACATTTTAAAGTAAGACAGTATAACACATAAGGCTATCTGACATTCCCATAAAGTGGCAAATTCTTTGAAGTGAGTAATGAAATGTAGGTGACATTGGCTTTTTCAAACCGTGACACTTGCAGGAGAGTGACTGTGAGGAGAATATGACACTTTTTGGTGTCTATGTTGGTGGCAACAGTGGGAGGATATATGTTTAGAGGGCTGTGATGCTGTAGGTAATGGAGCTGAATGCAGTGCTCATTGAAGCATAGCCAAAAACCATGTCTGTCAAAGACAACCTGTTTGCAAATATTACAAGGATATTGAAAGCATGATTGTGAACAAATTGTATTTTTAGCAACAGGAAAGCGGGATAGAAAGCTGTGTTGCCAAGTTATAATGTATGTAATATACACTTCTTCTGGAACTAATTGTTATTTTCTGAAACTGCTGCAGAGCTGTATGCTACTGTGACTGAAAAGAGAGGTCTTTGTATAATGTTGATGTCAGGAGATACAGTTTCTAATCTCAGTTTTTGCAAGAAGTTAAAATAAGTTTAATTCCAGTGGTGCTTAGCCTCCCCATCAACACTGGATTGGCTTTTAGACTGTTTTGCCCTCTTTTAAAATTGCTAGCCTAAAAAGATCAAAGTGCTTTGCAGGAGCTTAGGAAGTAGACACCTACTTTTATTTTTACTCCTGTGAAAATGGGGCAGAGGAGTATGACAGTCTGATTTTCCAAGGACTCCAGTCACTTTAATGTGTCTGGTAAGATAGATGTCAGCATATGAAGAAAACTAGAAAGAAAAGTCTCCTATGACACCAGTAGACTAAATTTCTGGGTCCACAGCAGTATATCAAAGCTTGCTTTCACTATTTTATTCTTGTATGTTTATTTTCCTCAGCAAGAAGATTGCACCCCTGTGGTACATACATAAACAACTAAACCAAAGATCTGCTGTGGGTCATTAAAAAGTGGCCAGATACGATTTCACAGTTACAAGGTACGGAAAATTTGGTGGCCTTCTGAAGGCTGAATACAGAATGTGCAATCTGGACAAACAGGTACTGAGGTACTGCGAACATTCATTGGTGAATGTGTTGCCAGTACAAGGTTGAGTTTTCACTATGTTGCTAAAAAACAGGCTCAGGGAGGGGAAGCACTCCAGAAATCACACTGACAGCGTGTGAGATGTCCTACATCATCAAGGCAAGTTGCTGAAGCAAAGCAAACCGGCCGATACAATTCTAGCTCCTGGTACTGCTCGTTGGCGTCCACTGGAATGTGTCAGATGAATACGAATGGGCTCCTGTGGGAGGGATGGCCTTTTCCTTGCAAATATTTCTTCAGCTCTTATGTTGCCCCTCAGTAGTAATGGTTGGCTTTTTATAGAACGCTGTCTGATTCATCAGCAACCTTTAGGTATTTTATTGATTCAACATTTCCTCAGAGACACAGTGAAATATATGACCCGTGGACAATGTGATTTTTTGAAAGCCGATGCTGATGCCAGGGGTATGTTGCCTGGTTCAAGCTCTAAAGCTTATTAGAAGTTTTTTTAAATAAGCTTTCTCCTCTGTTTGTGAACTAAATTTTTTTTTCCATACTTGGTAAGGGTGCTGTTCTACACTGCCTTCAGTGTATATTTCAAACGCCCTTGCTGAATTGAGTCATTTCACGGTAAAGTAAGCTGAATGTAAGAGAAATATGCCTTGGCTGGGAGACTGTGGTTTAGTATATCAAAGCAATAAAGAGCGAGAAACAGGTCGGGAGAACTTTCAGATCCATTTTGTTTATTACTTAAAAGTCATGAAGCAAAATGTAGTTGGTTGTGCCCTCTGAATGTTAATCTGTCCAGCAGCTGAAATCACAGTGAAAGGTGATAACAGGCTCTGAAAGAATTTTGTGTAGCTCATCTGAACACAAAGCTAGTTAGCAGGATACTGAATCAGAAGCTAATAAGCAGGCAGGACTGGGACTTGGTGTGTGATGAAAGTGAATTCACCACACAAGCATTTCAGAAATAGAAGCACATGCCTCAGCAGCCAAGTTTGTGTTGAGACACAGGCAGGGTAACTGCTAAAGCTTCTGAGCCTGCAGCAGCCACCACTGACCATTTGATGCCGATATCTAAATGTAGATCTAACTTCAGGTTTCTATTTCTGAAAACCCTGGACGAAGTCTTCAGGTTATTTAAATTGTTCTGCAAAGGACAAAATGTGTAGCAGAATAGAGATAATGGTATTCACTGTCCTTTGGCAGACACTTTTAATACTGACATGTCAGGCTGAGCATCCTTCAGCTTCTGTTCCTGTATGTCTGCATGTATCACAAGAAGATGTGATTGAAGGAGCTCCTACTTTCTCCCTCTGCTTCCTCACACTTCCTTTATCTCTCCAGGCATCCCCACAGGTATTAGCATAGCAGTTGCTGCTCTTTAGCCAGCAGTGCTGCACAGTCCCAGTTCTTCTTTTCCGTTGTAGAAATAGAACAAGAAGACGCTTGATGCACTTGAAGCTGCTCCTAGTCCACTGAAAGCTTGAGCCAAGAAGCTAGGAGACCACATAGTACGACAGCCCCCTTCTACACCATGCAGGCGATGGCTCAGTGACAGCACTGAATAAGCAGGCCAGAAAACTGGAGTCAGTGCATCTGGATTTCATGGCAGAGACAGTTGTTGCTGCACAAGATTAACAAGACATGGAAACAGCCCCGTGTAGAAACAGAGGGATTTCCAAAACTGATTGGGCAGGCTCATACTAGAGCCAGCAGTAGTGTAATGCAGACTGAAAGCAGCTGGCCAGCAGACCTTTCTGTATTCTGGCATGAGCTGTAAATCACGAGGTCCCTCTCTTAAATAAGCAGACCTACTGTAACTCACACAGCTCATCCCTGAGGAGCTTTAAATAGCCGGGTTGGGAATAACTTGCGTGTCACTCCAGGTCTCTGCTGACGCACGAAAAAGTTACACTGGGATGGGAATGCCACAGTGAATCAGACTGGAGCACAAATGGTGATGACTTTTGTGTGTTTGCTTAAAGCCAGATAGTAACTGGTTCTACAGAAAACTCTGAGGAAAATAGAACTGTAGTCCCTACCCAGCAGCAAAACTAAGGCATGTGAAAGGCAGTGGACATTACAGACCTTCTAAAGTGGCTTAGAATTTGTCTGACTTCTGCTGCCAAAGCTACCCTCCCCCTCCTTTCTATCAAACCTAGTGTCTTAGCATTGATTCTGAAGTTTTAATCTTTAAAGCAGGAAGCAGTGAGAGCAACAAGATTTAATCAACGGAGTACTTGATAAAACAATTAAATGGATAATTGTGACATTTGACATACTTACGAGACTGTATTTCTTGAACATTTGCTTAATTATAGAATCATAGAATCATTCTGTTTGGAAAAGACCTTTAAGATCATTGAGTCCAACCATTCACCTAGCAATGCCAGGTCCACCACTAAATCATGTCCCTAACTACTACATCTACACATTTTTAAACACCTCCAGGGATGGTGACCCAACCACTTCCCTGGGCAGCTTGTTTCAGCAACCCCTTCCATGTAGAATTTTTTCCTAATATTCAATCTGAACCTCTTCTGGAGCAACCTGAGACCGGTTCCTCTTGTTCTCTCTCCTATGGGAGAAGAGACTGACCCACTCCTCATTACAATCTTCTTTCAGGTAGTTGTAGAGAGCAATAAGGTCTCCCCACCAGCCTTCTTTCTCCAGGCTAAATAACACCAGTTCCTTCAGCGACTCCTCATAAGACTTGTTCTCTAGACCCTTCACCAGCTTTGTTGCTCTTCTTTAGACCCTCTCCAGCACTGCAGTGTCTTGCTTGTAGTGAGGGGCCCAAAACTGAACACAGGATTCAAGGTGTGACCTCACTCAGTGCTGCGTACAAGGGGAAAATCACTGCCCTGATCCTGCTGGCCACACGATTCCTGACAGAGGCCAGGATGCCGTTGGCCTCCTCAGCCACCTGGGCACACTGCTGGCTCATGTTCAGCCAGCTGTTGACCAACATCCCCAGGTCTTTTTCTACCAGGCAATGATGTCTCTTCCCTTTAAAAAATTCTGTTCACACTCTAGTTTAGCAGTTCATCACATAATCAGGTTCAACTTTTCTGAAATATTTTATTGTTGTTATTGCTATTTTTATTGTTAGATAGTTCATTCTCTTGGAAATGCAAGTATGTTGTCCAATACTGTACTAATTTCTCCTTTGTCATGGCCCTGTACTTTAGTAAGAAACTGCATACTGTGAGTAGCTCATTTCAGCAACCAGCTCCATCCTGAAGAGCATTGGGATCACTCGGATCAGAGACCAGAGAAACTCTGTATAGTTGTGGAATCTCATAAGGCCCTTTCGAACTCTATTTTCTGGGTTTCTTGCATCAGCCATTTATTGCAACAGTATCTTTTCATTCCAAAGGCATAATTTTGGTAATGAATTCGTTTCATTTAACTATAGTTGTCAGAAGCCAGGCATTCATCAGGTTCCCTCCTAAGCTAATGGAGGAAGAAACAGCATCTCCAGAAGGCAATTTACCCATGATGTCTGTAATACCTGTTCTTAGAATGTGTGGAATTTTCTTCTGACAAGCCAGCATCTTCTAGCTGATAAGAGGAACTATAAAATGGCTTAGACTAGACATTCGAGATCTAGACAGCAGAAGTTAGGTAAAATTAGGCCTGCCTGAGGGAAGTGTCATTCTGTACCTGACAAGTTTGTGCAGGTTCCAAAAGTGACAGAACAAATGGATTGACTAAGGAATAAAAAGTACTTCAGGACAGTTTGTCTACATTTTAACTCTGTTCTTGTTCTCTCCCCCAAGCATTAAGTTCTGGCCCCTGTCAGAGCGAGGATTCTGGCAGAAAGGACCTCTGGTCACTCCTGCCACAACTGCTACCACATTCCTGAATTCCACATACATCCAACATTTTTTAGTATTCACTCATGTGTAGTCACAAGGGATAGATGTTGTGTGTGTTTGGAGGATTAGTACAAGGACCATGTATCATCTGTTTCCTTTCTGCTTCGAATAGTCCATAGACCATGTGCCAGCCCTCTATGAGAAGTTGGCATTGAGTCCACAGAGTGTGAGCTGGTTTCCTGAATGGATGAGAAAGCAGGTGGCAAGCCAAAAAAAGCTAGAAAGACACAGATGTATAAAGCAGTATCTGTATTATAGATCTAGACAGACATTAATGAGTGTGTGTCCTAACTATCATACCAAGGTTATAAGCCCCTGCTTACGCACAAGACAAATCTAATTTGTCTAGCTCAAACATTGGCAGTTCAAACTCCCTCTTAATTACAAGATTTATGCCTTTGCCTTTATCCAAAGGGCTGATCTAAAGGAATGAAAGAGTAGTTCAGTCTCTTAAGTCCCCTTGCTTCTTGTTCTCGTTATCATAAAGGTAAAGGTGCCAGCTGCAGTTGGCCAGACGTTTTTATAATTAAAGGTTTAAAATTTACTATTGAAATGAATGTCTTACACTTTGGCACCTTCACTTGCTCCATCAAATATTGTTTATGTTCTTCATAATGAAATGAAAGTGGGGGGTTACTGAAATACTTCAAATAAATTGTCCTTGGGGTTTCCTCCTCTTGATCTCCACTTTTGTTTTAAAAATTGCTTTCCTGTGGTGCAATGGTTTGTGAAGTTCTGGCAGTGTCTCTGTAGTCCAGGGATTACTCCTGAGTCATCCAGAGGGTAAGGAGTTGCAGGTGTATGTTATGCACGGCTGGAACTCCTCTGAATCTTCTAGAATCTCTGACACTTGTCCCGGGGCCAGTGGAGAGTAAGGATGGCTCATTTAGTGTATTGATGGCAGGGCACCTGGAGCTTTTCTTTCATCCAGAACCTGATTTTCTTTCTTCTATAATTTACTAGCCTATCAGAGTGATTTCAAGTTGAGGCTTGTCGCACAGCGTCCGATTTATTCCAATCTATCTCTAAAAAGACCAGGAAACAATTTAGTCCCACAGAATTCGGTAGGAAGAATCTCAAAGATGCTCCAAGTAGAACTACAAACGTCTCTTCTCTTGCAGCTCTGACCTCACAGATGATCTTGTCTTTTCCTCCTCTTCCTCCTCCCCCCTCCTTTTCAAACACACTCACATTTTCTTATAGGCATTTCATGCCCTCAGCTGTCCCATAAATGCTTTATATGTCTGCACTCTGCTGCTGTGTGCTCACGTGGCGGTGGTTTGTGCTGGAGGAGTTTGCTCACCACCCAACGTGTCCTGACAGGTGGAGTGTCCTCCTTTGGAGAGAGGTGAAGAAGCACTGCTGCCCTTCCACACAGACATCAGTCATTTCCTTACAAGTGAAGCAGTGGCTTTAATGCTCCTTCATTGCCTGCCTGCTGAGGCTGACAGTTCAGATTATTGTGTACATTCAGAGAGATCTAGGAAGAACATAACAAGTTACTCGCTCATTGGAAGTTACTTCTTTTGTAACATTGATTCTCCCAGGTAGACATATACTGTTTATATGAAGGAAATAAATCAGTATGTGTTTGTTTTGAGAATATGACATTGATATCATGTTGAAAAAACATTATTCTGTGCTGCTCCATGGCAACATTACTTTCCCTTTATAATCCTTGGAAAAAATATGTTTGCTGATGGATCACAAACTGGATGTCACTTTTAGAAGTTCTGTGAATCTTTTAATAATATACTACTAAAAGCATTGATTATGGTTATATGTCCATCAAAGTGAGCATACCTTTTCAAATTAAACCAAGTTATGACTCTCTCTTCGGCCTCATTTGTCTGAAGTAGCACAGGTAACCCTGTACATATGATACTTTCTGGATAGTATGTTTCTGCACTGTTCCACCCAAGATGTTAAATGAAATAGAAAGGAAGATACTCTGGAGTAAATACAAAAAACCCACACACAGCTTATGTGGCTGTACTACCATGCAGTGAAGAGGCACAGCATGAATACACTTACCAGAAAGTATCCTGTACAGTAAGGGCACTTCTGCAAATGGACAGGCTTCAGAGGAATTCACAGCACCCCTCTGTTTCAAAGCCTTCATTAAAACAAATATTTTTCTGCTTACCTATGGCCCTTCTGCAGTTTTTCAGGAGAGTATTCATATTTATCCTAACCTCTTGGGAAGAAATTCAGCTCCTTTCAAGAGCCAGGAAAAGGTATAGACAACTATTTATGTCTCACTTAAAGCCTTGTTTTAAAGGTTTAAGTGCAATTTTCTACACCAAGATGAATTTCATTCTCTAGTAGTTCTAAGTATGCTGTTAAAATTGGCTATATGTCACACTGAAGGGACAGCTCATCTCACGGTCCCAGTGATGTTCCTTAAACATTTTACACATAGAGTACCTATAAAATGCCTTTAACCAGAGCAGAATTGCATCTTACTTGCTTCCTACCTTCTTTCAATAATAAATAGCCCATATTTAGTTGGTCAGAACAATTACTGAATTTGAGATTAATTCAGCAAATTGTGTTGGCTGAAACAGACAAACGAACAGGCAAAAAATATTGGCGAGAGTAGTTCTGATATTTTCCAGACATGAGTATTTCAGCATTAAAGATCTCATTAGGAAAGGAACTTAGCACTTGCAACAACAAAGGGGATGATACCTTCCTTTTCTCCATTAATAGCCCATATTCCAGTGGCATTTTCTTGGGCTTACATGAGTAAATTTTAAATCCCGACTGAATCTAAATCACAACAGTGGTTCTTACATCTTGGAACAGCCCTTCTTTCTCATCTGTAGTATGTTGTGTGTTGACTCCTCCCGATGTAATACTTTTACTGCACAGTAATACAGAAGCATTTATTGCAGCACATAAGAGAAGCCGGATATCTTCCTTTACAAGTAAGACCTAAAGCCATCCTCAGTCATTCTCACTGTCTCTTTCTCATAAAATATCTGAATATGCTCTATATTAAAAGTAATTTTCAAATTGAAAAGATATAGTTTAGTGTTGAGTCAAAATATTTTCTTTCATTTCTTGGTTTGGTGACTAAACCAGAAAAAATGGATATGTTTCCTTTTTATTCATGACTGGGAAGATCTTCAGAAGAATATGCTTTTGGTACTGTATATATAAATTACAATGTGCATTATTAAGTACTAGAGCAAGAAGCTTATGCTGGTTAAATAGGATTTTAAATGCAGACATAGTTATTTCAGCTGCGGACTCCCACCAAAGGTAAAACTGATGTAAAATCTCATAGACTTTTAATTCAGCAAATGGATTGTGGAGGTGACAGACCTGGCCTGCAAAAATTTTTTTTTTTTTTTCAGTTTTCACTGAACCCGAATACCGTAAACAAACCAAGGCGTGGACATGTTAAAACAATTAAGGTAATACAAGTACTAAATAGCCCTCAGCTCTGGGTCCGGTGAAAATTCTGTCATTGAAACAACAGACTGGAGAGAGAACCATTAATATGTAAGTGGCTAGTCATCCTCTGCTGCATCTGTAGCCCCTTTTCTGGCTATGGCATGAATAAGAAAGAACTCCTTGCATGATAAATGGACCTTGTGATGATAATTATTGAAAACTAGGTGTGCTACTTCCTTTGTTAAAATCATGCTATGTGGTAACTTTTTGCAGGTTCCCAAGAAGTGTTCCTATTCATACAGAACACTTTTTTTTTAATCTTTGGTGCAGAATCAATACTTTTCATCTTGTGGCTAAAGAAGTTTGCTGAAGTAGGAAAAATTACATGGCTTCTGCATTTTTTTTGTTGTTAGAAGAATGTATCCTGGAAGATCTCCAAAAGTATATTCCTTAATATAGACTGATTTTCCCTCTATCTCCAGCAGATATAACTCCCCTCTGCCCAGCCAGTCTATTATGTTTAAAATTAAACTTCTACTAGCATTTTGGGTAGCATATCCAGTCTTACAAGGCCTCTCCACATACAAAGTATCCTCTTTCTAACAGTCATATCAGCTATCTTAGATTAAGTTTGTATTACCAGCTCCTCCTTCCCCGCTGTCACCCTCAGGAAACGACATTAAGGGCTTCTGCTTGAATTGTTGCCATTTCCATTGGGTTGCTAAGCACATTTTAAATGCAGGTTGTCAATTCTTTCTTCGTTTTCTTTCTCACTCCTCTCTTTTCCTCCCTTTGTCTCCAAGTCCATTTGTGATGTTTGTGGAGTTGTTCTTCAGCTTCATTAGAGCATTGATTTTATTTGGTTAATTTATCTAATTCCCAGTCAAATGAGGACACGGTACTTTAAAATCATTTAGTTTCTCATTAATCTCTTCCAGTGCTGGCTCTGTTTTTTCAGCTGTCTTCCTATTTACTATCTCTAGCAAAAAATAACCCATGTTCCCATCACTTGTCACAAGTAATGTCACGGTTGCTGTGGATCCATTGGCCTGAATAATCAACATGATTTTTTTTTATTAGAAGTCAAAATATTTGCTGCTATGGTGGAAAGCAGCATCTTAAAGCCTATGCAAGGAAGTTCATTAAATGAAATGCAATAAACAGAAGATCTAAAGTCTGTGCTGCTACTTTGTGCCAAATCGTATTCATTAGATTTTCCTTAACAATAGCTGTAGAATTTTAAGGTGTTTAGAAGAGCAGAAATCTTGAGAGCTGCATGCTCATGCCTTGATACCTCTCTGGCAGAGATCCCATTGAGATGAGAGGAATAAGGACTTCGGCATTCAGTTGAGAGATGCAAGTATCAGCCTAGCGAAACCCACAGATAAAGAGTTTTCTGCTGTTATCCTCTACTATAAAACACGAGTATCACATCAGACTTTGAGGCTGCTTATAGGTAGATGGCATGCCAATGGGTTCCTGCTCATACGGCAAACTAGCAAGAAAATAATTTTCTCCTGAAATGAAGAAGTGCTTTGAAGAGCAATAGGTGGTACTCCTGCTTCCAGCTCAGCACCAGTGTCCTAGCAGGGCAGGAAAGAGATTTAGGCTACATTCCTCACTGAAGAAAAGGATCGTCATTGACCATAGCTGTTACACTGGTTTTATTGTTGAGGTAGAATGGGCCTCACCTTTAATGTTCCCTGGCTAAATCTGTCCTTCACCTTCATGAGAAGGGTAGTTTCTTGTGATCCCTAACATTGCTTTGTACAGCGGCTTTCACTGCATTTCAGAGATGTTTGCAGCTTATTTCTATATAAGCTGTATATGCATTGTGATCTTTAGATCATTAATCTCAGCTACTGTTATTATCCTATTTTGAAAAGAGACAGATTTTGTCAATAGACTCTTTCTGAGTGTCACTCATCCTGACTTTTTTCATAGGCTTTGTACAACAATCACTGAAAACAACTTCAATCCCATGATTATTTTAGTTGCCACTCGGTGACTCATCTTCCTCTGGCTATAATGGGATTTAAGGAGCATTTAAAGTTCTCTGCCATGTATGGGGCAGTTACTTAGCCAATAGAATGATAAGCATCTTAGACTTACTATAGATAGAGACATTAGGCCAAGGGGGAAAACTGAAACATGTACACATTTTGTATTTGAGACAGCAAATAACAGATACTGCCTCTTCAATAGCAGAAGTCCTATGTAGGGAAGATCAGACCACAGTGTTTCTTCATGTGGCAAAAAATATCAGAGGAGATGGAAGAAGTTGGTAAAGTTTTTTTTGTAAAGTATGCACTGATTAAATTGCTGTCCCGTGCTGATTGGTCTAATAATTTTAATGAGGCTAGGTAAGCAAAACTGAGGCAATAAGGATGCTGATGACTCAGAAATTTCTCTCCGTGAAAGAAAACAAGCAGAAGATGGTTGTCTGGACTTGGCAGTGCTAGGTTAATGGTAGGACTCAATGGTCTTAAAGGTCTTTTCAAATCTAAATAATTTTATGATTCTAAACAGTACAGTACCATGACTCTCCAGGAGTCCTTTTCACCTGTAAAATGGTTGCTAGACAGCAAGCTCACCCAACTCAGAGGCTCCCAGTGCCCCTGAGTACAAGTACTAGAATACAAATCAGCATACTGTAAAAGTGTGAGATTTGTTAGATTTCAGCCACCCTTCATCTTGCAGTATGTATTTTTCTTAAGCCTGGATTTGTGTTGGTCCTTTCTGTTTCACAGAATCGTAGAATGTTAGGGGTTGGAAGGGACCTCAAAAGATCATCTAGTCCAGCCCCCTTGCCAGAGCAGGATCACCTACAGTAGGTCACACAGGAACGCGTCCAGGCAGGTTTTGAATGTCTCAAAAAAACGAGACTCCAATGATGCAGCAGCACCACAGCTCAGAGACTAGGACCAGCTCACAGAGACACTGGGGCACTTCGTTGTGTCCTGATGGATGGAATTTAACCCATCTTTCTTAATGAAACTGCCTTAAGGATAAGGGACAGCACTTCTTTTATGCCTCCTCATTCTGTTTTTTTGTGAAGTAATTAAAAGTTGCAGGGGGTATGCTTTGTATTCAGTGATACCCCCATGGAAAGTCCTGGGACACCATTCCTTCACCAATCTTAATTTCACAGTTACTTATAACTTTTCATTGAAAAATTTGTAGTCACTTCTATTGACCTGGAACTACAAACTCCCTGGAGAGAATTCTGACCACTAGGTGACAGAATCAGGTTACTTTCCTTCACCCAATGAGCTTTTAATTTTTTATGCAAAGTAAAGTAGACTCAGCCAGAGAGAACATAAGGACTGCCGCCCCATAAAATAGCCAAACACTTGTAAGAGCAGTTTTTGGAGAGATCAGTTGAATTCCATCAGGAAGAACGTGGCTTCGAATGTGTGTTTTCTGCTGCTTCATTTGATGAATTTACCACTAGATTGTGGTACAAAAGCGGTAACAGTAGTTCATCTGTTAGCTGTGCTACAAATGGCAGGAGTAATACTCTTCCTTTAGACGTGCTGACAGACCACCACCCATCAACTGGAACACCAACTGGTGAGATCCAGTAGGGCTTGGAATTTGGTTGTCAAGCGACGTTACGTATCTGTGTGCATGCCCAGAAATACTTTAGATACCTTTAGATACTCGGGGAATACTCACATTTGCACTTGAGTCCCTTGAGGGACTTGAGGATTTACATTCTAACTGGGAAAGGAGGCAGCCAGCAGTTTAATATGTCTTAGCTTTAGGGTTGGGTGGTAAACACAAAGACAAGTGAAATATAGATGCCCTAGCTTTTTTGTGCATCTGGTACTTAGTAGCTTTATCACTTGAACAATATGGCCTTCTGCCATTGCAACCTCTTGCCAAGAAAACCACAGTAATGTATGTTTGGTGACAGATGTATAAGTTACACAAAGAAAACTAGTTAGAGGAAAGTTTATAAAATCTAAATGATTTCTGCAGGGTATTTTTTTTCACCTGCAAATCTTAATTAGTAGGACTCCAGATTGTAACAGTGTAGTACTTGAAAACGTGTTGGTTTGCATTTTTATGGGTTGCTTTTTATGGGATGCTTTCATATGCAAGTTTTGATGATGCAGTGAAGCTGTTGAAAAATCCAGCAGCACTTCCTCAGACACTCCAGCTCCTGCACACTGCTTTGGATATCGGAACCCATTTCATTGTGAGTCAGAAAGTTTCACATTTGACTTCTTTTTCTTCATACAGTTCTTACAACAGTTTTAATTTTTAATTTGTCACTATAGAAATCTATATGACCTTTACTATAATCTTGGGTAGTTGTAGCATGCTCAGCACAATGTATGTTCAAATATGCAAGGCAGGCGAGAATGTCACACACAGTACTGAGCATCTTTGTGTTTTGCCTGGGGAGCTGTTAGCCTACCATGCACAAAAAAAGCAGAACGGAGCACAGTGCATTTCACAGGATAGCTGAGTGGTAGGTAATATTTTTCTCTTTCTATTAATGCACTCTAAAGCAAAAATGTTAGTATACATATTTCTAAGCAACTACGTGTTTTTGCACATTGGTAAATACAATTCTCTTATGCTTGTCAAGATATGCTACCTACAAACATGGGGCTTCAAAGGAGGCCATTAAAAACCATAATTTTCCCATCTAGATTGACACTTGCATGCCCTTCCAAAAGTGAGTCATTTAGAGAGCAATTCTGAAATCCTGCTAAAAAAAGGCATTATCTCTCTCCTGACATGTCTGTGCACTTGCTGCTGGAAACCAGTTAAACCAAGGGAATATTTATAGCACCAGTGAGAGAATAAACTTGGTCCCTTAACTGTGACACAGCCCATTTAAGTCCTGTCAGCTGTCTCCTTTCTTAGCTGAACATCAGAAAGCAAGTTCCATTCAATGGAGGCTTCACGCTGCTCTCTGCAGCAAGCTGAGGCTTCAGTCAGTGTCAGTGTGAGTCAGTTATTAGACCCTTCTGTCTGTACTGGCTGCAGCTCCTGCTCTTAATCCTTGAGCTTTTGCATTTAACATCCACTTGCCCTCTTGATTGTGTAATGCTTCATGGAAGTTTTCTAGTCCATCTCTGCGTAGGAGATCTTAAGTACATGCTAATTTTATTGTAAATTATTGACAAGATGAATACGGAAAGATCTGTTTGTGCAATGCTTTTGATACTGGAGAAATCTGATCAGACGTTTTCCATCAAGGAAGCCTCTTGTCCTGTTTTCCCCTCTCTGTATGCTTCATTGAGAATGTCTCCTGCTTTGGCAAGAGGTCTGAGAAACTGAGAACTAGCCCCCACATTGTTCACAGCTGCAGATACATGAGGGGTACAATCTAGTTTAGGCAGCTCAGGCTGACTCATTATGTTGGTGTTTGCACATTTAGCTCTGTGGTGACTATCACCAATTCCTTCCCTGCAGTTTAGGATGGCGAGGCCCAGCGAACGCCTTCTGAGACATGTTCAAGACAGCCCAAAGAACAGTGTTTAAAAAAGAGAATATCATTAATTATAAACATAAGTGAATTTCCTTAACTGAACCTTGTAGGAATCCTTCTTTGACTTTTCAGTCATTGCAGGTTGTTATTAGGATAATTTTTAGGATGTTGTTATGATGACTGTCATTAGGATTAAGGGCTCCGAGCTTTTTTCCTGGTAAAAGGGTAACATCTTCCTTTTACTTTAAAGAAATCACAGTTCTGTTAAATCTCATGATTGCTCAAAGGCTCCTGCCATGGCATCACATCTTGTTTTCCTCACCTGAGTGTCATAGCCATCCACTACAGAACACCCTGTCCTGTCTCCTGCTTTGTGGAACGTGATGATGGGGGATGTGCATGACCAATGTGATCTGTAATCTGCCTACAGTGGGACCTGGTGCATAGGTTGGTGGAGGGGCAAGGCCATGGTGCTCCAATGAAGCACAGATATGCCCTCTCATGAGATCCAGTATTCAAAAGAGACTTTCAGAACTTCTTCAGCAGGAGCCTTTTGCCAAGATCCCTTCCGGTCACAGGCTTACCAGATCCACTCCTCTGTCACACAATGAAAGTGCTGGGACTTGAATATTTGGAAAGAAGCAGTTTGCAAAGACCGCAAAAAAAGCCAAACAAACCTAAACCAAACCAAACCAATCTCCTTCAGTGAATGCTTTATGAATACCTTCCTTAATAGCCAGAAGTGATTCTGATATAAAATGTTTCCTGTGCTAGGAGTCTGAAGGCACAATGCACAGAAAATAGTTTGGCTGCATAAATCACAGAACTTGAGAATATTACCAGTGTTCCCTGTGCAGATGCTTGTCAATTATATGTGTTGTAAAGAATACAGCTTTTATTTCCCTCCTGCAAAATGGTCTTGTACACACTTTTCTGACATACAAACTTCCCCTCGTTGTTTTTTTCTGGGTCCATGGGCTGTAGCAATGAGACCCTGAGTTCCTCCAGTTAGCTTGCAGAAATTAAATCCATGCTCTTTGATTCAAGACCATGTCTCTTTGCCATTATGCCTGAGTACTGATATCCTAAACACTGACTTCTGAGAATTTGATTCTAAACTTCACAGTCTTGGCCTCTCTGTGTGCACATATCCAATGGGTACTATGTCCTCCTGTCCTCTGAACTGGTATCTCTGTTTAGGGATTCCTGTGTAATATTTCAGGGACTTGGAATTTGCTCTTTTGGATTCTTGGCAGAGAGACCTGAATGTGGCCCTCTGCTTGCTTCCTTTGACCTTTAGCATTTGCAGTAGCACTATCTTATTTTCTGAGATATGTCTTCATCTCTGCTGTTTGGGAGAACTCTGTGATTTCTCCCATCCTTTCCCCTCTTGTTTTGCTCTGAGCTGATTGTGATTGGCACAGGTCACTAATATTGCAAGGAATGGGATTTCTGAGAAATATTTCTCCTGATGTTCATTTTTTTTCCTTTTCATTTCCCAAGTACTCATCTTAGAACCCTCATTTCTCACTTGGCCTCAATTTAATACCTCATTCAACCTTAGGCTTTGCCTACTTCACAGTATTTCATCTGCTTGATGATGTTAAACCAATTCAAAATATCTTGCAGATCCTTAATCCAGTTGTAACATTACACAAATACCAACACGGACAATATTTTGTGAAGAGCAATCCAAACAAAAGAGTTAGATACTGTCTTACTATTGTATTGAACCCCACAAATTTTCACATCCATTGCACTTGAGCAGAGATTGCTGGGGCTGAAAATGTCCTTGTTAAACACTGTCGAAAAAGTTCATGAGTTCGTCAACAACTCCAAGACACCACAGTCAATTTTTCCCTTCCTCTTGAAAAAAATGTAATGAGGTGATCTAAACTGTGATGCACAGTCCTGCAAAGATTGTGCGTGGGCAGGGTTTCGAATGCTTTATGGTGAGGGTGACTGAGCACCGGAACAAGCTGCCCAGAGAGATTCTGGAGTCTCCTTCTCTGGAGACATTCAAAACCCGCCTGGACATGTTCCTCCGTGACCTATGCTAGGTGATCCTGCTCTGGCAGGGGGGTTGGACTAGATGATCGCTAGAGGTCCCTTCCAGCCCCTGACATTCTATGATTCTATGATCTAAAATGGGCCAGAGAGCATTGTCAGCACTTAGGCCAGGTAGTGTAGTCTAGGTCACATTCATATGGTTA